>NC_058081.1:372380995-372680995 GCF_014858855.1 Bufo gargarizans
GTCCCCTCTAGAGATGACATTTTAACCTATCTCAAAAGAATTACTGGCCTTGGAGCGAAGGGAGGTAGTAAGACATAAAGAAGGGAAGGGAGGCAAATTTCTGAAGAGATGGAGAGGCTTCCTGACACAGTTCTTCTCTGATTCGGAAATTGAGAGCATTATGAAACCCTTTACACTAAACGAAGTGGTACTTAGAGGAGCAGCTGAAAGGGCCATTAGGCCGTTTGGCTCAATGAAACTATTTTATGACTGAACAGGACATTGCACATATTTCGACATAAAATCTCTAGCCCATGTATGTCAAGTTGTATGGTAAACGCTGAATCGGCAGTTTGGTATCCGAGCAGGATAAAAGTTAGTTTGAGTTTGTGTTTAGGGGAAGGGAAGGGAGGAGCGGGGATGAAGGGAGGGGGGTGGAGTGGGTTTTCTCAGATCCGGGAAGGGGGAGGGGGGACTATTAAAAATTAAATTAAAAATAAATAATTGAAAGTGGGGATCGAATTGTATGGATCATTTACTTTTTAGATGATTGATGCAAAAGTCATCATTATTCTAATTTCTTTCTTCATGCAAGAAATGTCTCTTTATGGATATGATTTGTAACCGACAAGTTATGCTTTAACTTAATCTGTATATGCCTTTTCCTGCAATAATAAAAAAAAAAGAATATAACTACTCCTCGTATTCATTTTTTTGAAAAAAAAAAATAAGCAAGCCTGTACGCCTGCCGCCAGACAGCCTGCCTGACAGGCTGCCCGACTGTCACATAGGCTGCCAGACAGCCCACCTAACAGGCTGCCCGACTGTCACACAGCCCTCCAGAAAATAAAATAAGTTCCATAAATGACAAGTAAATAATATTTAAGTGGGTCTGCTTGTCGTGTGTAAAGTTCAAATATAATTATTTTTTTAAATTTACATATCTTCTTCAAGTAAGACTGGGAGCACACCTCCTTGCCGACATCGCCAACATGATACGTTATGTCAGGGTTGGATTATAACAAGCCCCACTGTAATATTTTGCCCTTATTCTGATAGTTTTTTTTATTTTTTCTCGCATCATCGTCTGTAGAGGAGTTTCATCCCGGCCAAGAAATTGCAGAGGGGGAAAGTGGGGGTGAAGGACAGAAAATGGTAGCAGTTTACTTTTCTATATAATTCCCCCAAAAATTCATGTTATTGTATGTTCTGAAATCATAATTTTTTTTCTATTTTACAGCCATCTTGTCCCGTTGCCTCTCAGAGAGTCCTCGAGCCTCCGCCAGAGGAAGTCGGGGAGCGTGCGACGGTCGGGGTCGTGTGAGTATTTGAAACTTTTTAAATTTAAAAGACTTTGAATGCAAACAGTATAAAAAAATTTTTTAGGGTTCAAGAGTCTCCACCAGAGTGGATGAGGAGAAGAAGGTTAGCTTTTTCATAGATAATGACCTCCACATCCAGATGGTGGAGGCACGCCCAGCGTTGTGGGACCACACCGACCGCTGCCACGCAGACCACAACGCGACCCGGCTCCTCTGTCACAAAATCGTGCCGAATTGGGAGGACCTCGAATACAGGCAATAGGAGCAGTGCTGTAAGTATAGAGTATTCTATTTGTAGATTGCATGCACGTATGTTTTATTACTCAGAAGTGATTTACCGTCTAGTAGATGTGGGTCACTGCCACCGATAGTTTAACAACAAATGTATTTTCATTGTCGTTGTGGCTAGATCAATTTAATAGTAAACTATTTTTTATGTCACAAAATCATGTATTTTAACCTCTTAAGGACACAGGGTACAGGTACGCTCTGTGCATTTCCGATCAGGTGATCGCAACAAAGTGTCTGCTGAAATCATTCGGCAGGCACTCTGTTACAATGCCAAGAGTGGCCCACGTGAGCCACATAGCGCCATCTGGCACTCAAAAGGTCGCAGAGACAGGTTTAGGGAAAGGTTAGATGGCAGTGAGACTGAGGGATAGTTTTAGGGGGGAAAAAGTTTTATTTTTGGGCTTCAGCCGTGACCTTTGGTGACGTCGTGGTGAGCACTGTGACATCAACAAAGGTCCTTTTCCTCTCAGGTCCTCAAAAAAGAAGAAAGAAGACGAGCCGGGCTGCGCAAATAAGTGGGTGAGGTGAGTTTAAATATTTTTTTTCACCCCTCTATCCCTAATTTACTATGCATTCTGTATTAAGAATGCTATCATTTTCCCTTATAACCATGTTATAATGGTAAATAATAAAATCCACAGAATACTGAACCCAAACCCGAACTTCAGTGAAGAAGTTCAAGTCTGGGTACCAAACATACCGATTTCTCTCACGCGTGTGCAAAACGAATGAAAAAGATTTGCACTCGGGGGAAAAAAATTCAATTTCACGCAATGCACCCGCATGTTGTCCGGCCCTCACACGCAACACCCATGTGAAATAGGCCATAATTGCATTGTATCCACAAGTAAGTGCGGAAGCAATGCGATTTTAATGGATTATTGCTAAAGAGACGAGGGATGAGAGACTGGTGACCTCCTATACTTTATTATTTACCATTATAACATGGTTATAAATTATATAATTCTTAATACAGATTACTATTTAAAAAGTGATTAGAGGTATTCATATTTTAAAATAATTTTTAATTAACTCTTCCACTTGAATGCACAGCCGAACTACTGTACTTTCTTCTTGTTAGAGGAGCTGGCAAAAGGCCTTCGCTGAAGTAATCACTATCACAAAGTGGTTAGCGCGATTACTAGTGTTGATCACGAATATTCGAATTTCGAATTTTTATTGCGAATATAGGTACTTCGAAAATTCGCGAATATTTTGAATAGTTATATATATTCGTAATTTCGAATATTCGATTTTTTTCCGTTTTTTTTTTTTTTTTTTAATCAGTACACATGAATCATGATCCCTTCCTGCTTCTAGCTTGTGGGCCAATAAGAAGGCTGCAATATACTTGACTTTAGGAGTAGTGATGAGCGGCAGGGGTCATATTCGAAAATGCACCATTTTTTTTTCTTGAAAAAATCGGCAAGGTAATGATTGTGTAATATGCGAATTTTCGTAATTTAAATTTTCGGATTCGAATTTTTATTGCGAATTTTTCAACTTTTAGACAAAGAAGATTATAGCACTATATTAGCTAAATTGCTCTATATTCGTTTTTTTCGAATATTCCCTATATTGCTATATATTCTTGTTTTAGAATATTACAAATATTCGAAAAAACGAAGTTATAGCAATATAGAGAATATTCAAAAAAAAAACGAATATAGAGCAATTTAGCTAATATAGTGCTATAATCTTCTTTGTCTAATAGTTGTAATTTTTTTCTCATCTGAAGTTCAGATTGGAAAAAAATTACAACTATAAAAAAAAAGATTATAGCACTATATTAGCTAAATTGCTCTATATTCGTTTTTTTCGAATATTCGCTATATTGCTATAACTTAGTTTTTTCGAATATTTGTAATATTCTAAAACAAGAATATATAGCAATATAGCGAATATTCGAAAAAAACAAATAGAGCAATTTAGCTAATATAGTGCTATAATCTTCTTTGTCTAAAAGTTGAAAAATTCGCAATAGAAATTCGAATCCAAAAATTAGAATTACGAAAATTCGCATATTACACAACCATTACCTTGCCGATTTTTTTTCAAGAAACAAATCGCGAATTTTCGAATATTCGACGAGTATTCTAAAAAATATTCGCGAAATATTGCGAATTCGAATATGACCCCTGCCGCTCATCACTAGCGATTACGTCAGCTCAAGTCTGGCAGCATGAATATAGAAGATACGTATATATTCATTAAGCAGTACCTTTGCCAAGTCCTCAAATAAGATGAATAAATATGAGACCAAATGGGCAAATATGTGGATGAGTTGATTTTAATTAATTATACATTTGTATTCCCTCTATGGACTTTTCACTTATTATTCAGTATTAAGAATGCAATAAACATGTAATAATGGAAATTTTTACAATCTGCACAAACCATAACCTAAAATCTAACTTCTGTGATGAACTACGTTTTTGGGTCAGAGACTCTAATGACATCATTGCGCCCCCTGAGCCGGCCTCTGATAGGCTGCAGGCAATAGTGCCTGCAGCCTATCACAAGATCGGGGGAGGGAGATGCCTCTCCCTCCCCTGCCCTGCTGCAGCACAGCCATCGCTGTCAAAGTACCAAATATTCAGTTATTAATAACGCATGTATAAAAAGCATTGCTCTTGCGCCTAAATAACTAAACAAGGTTACACAGTCTCAGTCAAAACAGACAAAAATTTTATATGTCACCAATGTCTGATCTGTTCTGGTGCCACTACATAAAAACACTATTTTAAATAAAACTAAAGTCACAAAATTAAGAAGGCAGACAACATAAATGCTTTATTAAATTAGTATACTCCATTCTCCTTGTAGTTCAGTGGCCACCGTCAATATATTATTACTGAGCGCCCGAATAATGTTGAAGTTTGAAGAGGAGAGATATTTTCTCTTGGATAGTGAATTGTGGGGTACATGAAATCGCTTTGTGTTCTTCACTATCTTGTAAGGCGGTGGCTCTGGTGAATAACAGACTCTTTTCAATGAGTTATTTGTCCGTTTTTTTCAAAAACATTCAAATAATTTATAGTGTTTTAAAAAAAAAATATTAGCTCGCAACCCCACGTCAAGGGTCCTCATTCTCTTGCGAGTCCCTAATCAAATCTAACAATATGGGAGCTAACTAAAAAATTTAATTTAAATAAATACATTTATATAACCATAACCCAAAAGTACCATGCTGTTCAGCTGCCATTATAATGAACCCTCTCTACTAATTAAGTAATCAGCAGAGTTCTCAAACTGCTAGTTCAGCAGATCCAGGTCTTCCATGCTGATTATGGTCTAATCCAACAGATGAAATAGTCGGAAAAGGGGCCACTTCCGATTCGGAGGGTGCATCATGAATCCTGGTGAAATTGTGTAAAACCACACAAGCCTGTATCACCAGGGTGGCATTTTGTGGACTCATTTGTAAGGATGACATGAACACTCTCTATTTATTGTACAGTATTCCAAAAGCACATTCAACATATTGACGTGCACGAGACAGAGAATAGTTGAATGCGCGCTTTCGGTCATCCAAATCGTGTCTAGGAAAAGCTTGCATTATATGTGGAGATAATGCAAACCCTTTGTCTGCCATGATTACAAATTAAGCGGCTGAAGCAGAAGATCCGGGTAGTCATCTGGGCTCTGGCAAGGCAAGTTGGTTGGCGCAAAGCCGTTGACCCATTCTAGAAGAACAAAAGATGCGGGCGTCTGCTGTGCTTCCATAGGCCCCAATATTAACAATATTAAACCTATAATGACTGTCAACTAAGGCCAACAGTGCTATTGAAAAATATTGTTTGAAATTAAAATATTGGGACCCTGAGGGAGGCGGTTTCTTAAAGGATAACTGTCACACTTATACCCTAATTTCAATTTTCATATATGTAGTTACTAATAACATGATATTCCAGAATCAGTTACTATTAGACTGACTTACCCCATATTTAATAAGATTCAGCCCTTAGCAACCAGTCTGCATAAAACGGCAATTTAACTATTCAGTTAAGATGGCCGCCACTACCCTCACCCTGAGGCTAATCCCGCCTGCCCTCACTAGCCAGTAACAATATCCCCTCAAAAGTGTCAGTAACCAGAGCCCCCCCTAAAGAGTTAATCTCCTGCAGCACAAAGGGGTCCTCTTACCACATGTTGCTTTCATTTATACACTGAGCAGACGGCAGATCTCCCTTCCCTTCTCTGCGCTGCTTCAACTCTACTTCTCCAGCTCTGAGGGAGCGTCTGCCAAGCGCAAGGACAGGGAGAAGTGCACACAGCCCAGGCACTGTTATCAGCTGCTGGGGAGGACCTGGCTTTAATCATTTACTTACAGTCCCTGGCTGTCAGTAATGTGACCTTGCAGACTGCCTGCTTCTGTGTCCTCCATCCTTCAACACATAGAAGGACCCTGCATAGCAACCCTATTTTAAGCAGAGGTAAAAGTAGGTAGTACAGGGAACAAAACTGTGGAATTAAGGGGTAATTGAATACACAGTGAAAATTTGAAATAGGGCCACCAAGAAGATATTAATCACCACAATCCAATACTCCAAAAAAATAATAATACAACAGTTATACTTTAACACGTATGTGTTTGCCATCCAATGCCCCTATGCAGTTTGGAAACTGCACAGATTGATAAAACCCATCAGCAATTCTAAGCCAATCTGCTGCCTTGGGTTGGGGCATCACCGCATCTCTGAGTCGCTGCCAGATAAGTTGACATGTGTGACAGACGATCCCAAATATAGTTGAGATTCCCAGGAGATACTCATAATGCAAGGAGGCAAAAGAGTTCCCAGTTGCAAGGAACCTGTGAAGAAAAAAATACATTTATAAGTTCCTATTTTTTAAATCAAAGTATTTACAGTTATAATTAAGGATAGACTAATAAACCCACCTCAATTTGACTAGAAGTCTTTCTTCCGGTGAAATGCTGCGCCTCAAGTTTGTGTCCAGGAAAGTCCAGAGCGGAGAGACGCGAGCAACATATCAAAAGTAGCTACTGTCATATGGCAATAACCCTGAAATTTATCTGGGTGCTGCCGCAAATCGAAGTGCAAGATGTGAAAGTGGTCCTTCTGTAGGCGCTGGGAAACAATGGGATGAACCCACCGCCTCCTCTTTCTCAGTTCATCAGACAACATAGCTGGCTGCCGTCCAAATCTCCGAGAAACTAGCCAGTACAGAAGAACCTCTCGTTCATTAGCCATGATACACAAGAAATATAGCCCAAAAGAGATGCCGACAAAGCACAAGTTTCACACTAAGCTCTCTGTGCAATCAAAGCCAGACAAAATGGCGCTAAAGCAATCTGATTGAATTTTTTGATATACGTCACTTTTTTTTTATTATTCAACACATAAATTTTTATAAAAAAAATTTAAATACACCTTCCATTATTTGGGGGATCTGCAAAAAACGGAACATTTTCCATTCCGTTTTTTATGGAAGAACAGATCCACATTTTTGCAGATCTGCTAATGAATTACGGTTGTGTGAATGGACCCTAAATCTTATTATGTCATCATTTAAGCTCCTTAACATCAATAGTCCCTGCCTGAAAACACTTTTGTCCCTGCCATTGATCATGAGAGTCTAAACAGTGTATATAGTAATGGACATTGATTGGATGGTAGACAGCATGATGTGCTTCTGTTCACCGGTAAGGACATGCTTTAATTAATGACTTGTGTACAACTCTAAAAAAGCTTGGCTAATGCTCATCCATGCCATGATTGCATTTTAATTTAATTGTGGAAGTTACTATGACAACAGCCGGGAGGGAATAATGGGTCATTATTAGAAACATATAATCATATTTATCTTTTAATTAGGCTTGTTCTGTGAGCCCAAAAATTCTCAACTGTCAAAGAGTGGACCTAAGGAGAAATATCTGTTTATGCCAGAATGATGGCTCTATTTGTTTGGTCACAAAACAAATAATGAGAGTCAGTGTAGCAAGGTGTACAATGAAAATGTCTGACTGGTATCTCAACCTCCCATGAAAACTTTTGTGTCAGTGCAATGGTGTGCAGAGCCTATCGTCATTTTTTCTAGAGTTAATAGAAATAAATATAGTTATCTATGTTAAATGATGAAACAATGTATGCTGCATACAAGCTAACAGAAAGGCCCACACACTTTTTTTGCACAGGGGGCCTCAGTGCACTGTGTTGGCCATTGCTTTGCTCCCAGCTTGTTTCATCCATGCCATCTCCACATTCAACCCTAAGCCTAGTTGTCATACCATCATAGAATGGAATAATACACAATGTGGAAGCTAAAAAAGAGATTATTAAAAGCTGACCTTTAAATCAATTTAGTTCCTAATTATTATTATATTGACAAAGGTAACAATACCTGAGCAAAATAAAATAGCATACATTTCCCCATAAAGGGACAAATCTCAACTGTTTATTAAATATTAGGACTTTTCGTTGAAATGCATAAGTTGGTCAGTTAAAGGGGTTGGCCACCATACGCATAAAAAAAATTAAAGGACCTAGATAATAACTAAAACCACAAGGTATTTGTATCATGAGATATATACTGTGTACATATAATTTTTCTAATGTAAAAAACTTTAAAATTCCAGTACGTTGTAATGAGGATTCGCCACTGCAGGTCCCAAAGTTGAAGTGGGCACAATTCACAGTTAAGTCAATGCGTTTTAATGGAACCGTGTTTTCCCTATCCAAATCAGCTCAAATCATCCACTTTAGTACATATAGGCAAAATCATCAGGTCCTACAAGCATTCCTTTCCACTAGGTGTTCCTGTGGGATATCAGAAAGCACACTGATAGTGAAGCACTGTAACTCAATGCTAACAAAACTCGTATGATTATACTCACGAGTGTAGATGATCATGCAGGCACATCAAACTAATCCAAACACCTCGTTTTTCTTTCCTTCATCTCCTTTTTTTTTTATGCTACTGTATGGAATATTTAAATTGCTCCAATAGTGAAGCACTGTTTTCAATACCAATATAAAACAAATTTATTATACTCACAAACATATGTAAAATACAGGCAACAAGTTAAAACCCCTCTAGCAATCCTGCTCGACCTGGGTTTCGCTCCAAGTTTCATCAGGGGTGTCCCTGATGAAGCTTGGAGTGAAACCCAGATTGGGCAGGATCGCTAGAGTGGTTGGAGCAGCTTCGAAGTGAAAGTATAAATCCCAGCATGCATCACAGCAAACCTCCTCAGAGGAGTGATCACATGACATTCATGGCCAAACAAAACAAATTATTTTTCTTTGTGTCACACCATTATGTTTCTTATGTTTCCATGCACAAGATGAACAAGAGTTCATCTTGTGCATGGACTCATTTTTTGCAGGAAGAGTTGATGTTTTTATTGGTACCATTTTTGGGTAGATATGATTTTTGGATCATTCAATATTACGCTTTATGGGGCAAGGTGACCCAAAAATGGTTTTCTTTTGGCTCAGTTTTTATTTTATTGTTTTATGGCATTTGCCTGAGGGGGTAGTTCATGTGATTATTTTATAGAGCAGGTTGTTATGAATGCAGCGATACCTAATATATCTACATAATAAAAGCATTTTTGAAAACAAAAATCATGTTTTAGTGTATCCATTTTGTGAAAGCCATATTTTTTTATTTTTTGGGTGGTTTTGTTATGTAGGGGCTCATTTTTTGCAGGATGAAATGATGGTTTAATTGGTACCTGTTTGGGGTACATACGGGGATGGGTCATGTTATATTTTTATAGCGCTGGTTGGTATGGATGTGGCGATTCCAAATATGTCTGTGTATATATATGTTGAAGGCTGCTTGCAGCCTGTAGTTGTGGGAGGAGCGTGCTTACCCTTTATAAACCCCCTCCTCCAAGCAGGGGGGGCGCCCGTTTGTTGCATGGTTCTCACCTCGGCAGATCCGTGACGTCACTTCCGGTTCCCGTGACTTCCGTTTGTACCTGCAGAGCGGCGCCAGCGGTAAGTGCTTCGGCACTTCCATGCGGCCGCGGCCTCCCACCATCACCAGCCGCTTCTCCCCCTGCCCCGTCTGCTTTCCGCCCGAACACGCCCTGCAACCGGGATGGGCCTTCAGGCATCGCTCGGGGTTCCGGTAGGAGTCCACGGACGTCGCGGCCGGACGGCTTCCCTCCAGGTACCCTGGCACTCAGCCAGCACAGACGTCGCGGCCGGCGCGCGGCTCGGTCCGTCACTGGGGCGGAGTTCTGCGGCCGCGCCCACTATCCAAGACTGGCTGGGCTCAGGAAGCAACGGGAGTCCATGCAGCCATGACCTGGGTCCAACGGGGTCTCGGGCACCGATGGGCTTCCAGTATGAGGAAAGGTTTCACAGCCGGACGTTCCAGGGCGGTCACTCTTTCCCTCTGGGGTTCGTGCGGGGGTCATGATGGTCCAGGGATCCCGAGGGAGGCGGGGCTGGCGGCTGCGGACAGCCAATTCCTCTGTTCAAGCAGGCAGCATGTGCCGCGTTCTCCAGCCACTGCGGGTCAGCTGCTGGTGTTGTCTGTCTGTCAGTTGCTGCCCTTAACCCCTGCACCGCCAAAAAATCCGCAGGTATATCCACAGGTTGTTGCTCACATTAACCCCCGCACTGCCTCGGGTAAGTATAGCTGCTCTGCGGCTGGCCAGGCGCGCCGCCATCGGCACCTCGTTTCTTGGGCTCGGCAGCGCCCTGCCCGTCAGCCCCGCTCTGCCCGTCTGCCCACCGCTGCAGCCCGGTCTGTGATCATCGCCGGGCTCCCCGCTCCCCGCCCCCCGCTCCTTGTGCTATTTTCTCCGGCGCTTGGCGTCACGGGATGCCGCTCCGCCTGGGGGCGGGGGGGGGAGGGCGGGGAGGCTGGCCGGCTGGCAGGGGCAGTTTACGGCAACCCGTGCCGTGGATTCATCCATGGCTGGTTTTGCTGTGTTGGGGGGTTTGCCCCTCAGCCGACTGAAATGATTTTGTGTGTTTGTTTTTCTCCCCATGTGGGACTTGAGCAAAAAAAAAAAAAAAAAAAAGGAATCAGCAGCTTGTTCCCACATTTAACCCTCGCACTGCTGGGTTAAAAAAAAAAAAAAAAAAAAAAAAAAAAAAAATTTTAAGGGGAAGATGCAGTCAGCAACTTGCAGCTAAACGTTAACCCTCGTTCTGCTGAAAAAAGAAAAAAAAAAAAAAAAAAAAGTGGCCGGTCTCAACCACTGGGAGCGGACGTTTCGGCAATCAGGGGTCCAGCGGTGTCGCTCTGGGTACAATGTCTTCCTGAATCGCTCAGGGGCAGTGTCTTCCTGGTGTGCTTAGGTGTAATGTCTTCCGGAATCGGTCAGGGTAATGTCTTCCTGGGTCACTCAGGCGCAATGTCTTCCTGATTCACTCAGGGGCAGTGTCTTCCGGGTTTGCTTAGGTGTAGTGTCTTCCTGAATCACTCAGGTGTAATGTCTTCCTGAATCTCTCTGGTAATGTCTGCTGGAATCACTCAGGTGCGATGTCTTCCAGGATCATTCAGGTGCGAGGTCTTCCGGAATCGCTCAGGTGTAATGTCTCCCTGAATCGCTCAGGTGTGATGTCTCCCTGAATCGCTCAGGTGTAATGTCTCCCTGAATCGCTCAGGTGTAATGTCTCCCTGAATCGCTCAGGTGTAATGTCTCCCTGAATCGCTCAGGTGTAATGTCTCCCTGAATCGCTCAGGTGTAATGTCTCCCTGAATCGCTCAGGTGTAATGTCTCCCTGATTCGCTCAGGTGTAAGGTCTCCCTGAATCGCTCAGGTGCGATGTCTCCCTGAATCACTCGAATGCAAGGTCTCCCTGACTCACTCAGGTAATGTTTTCCCAAATCACTCAGGAATGATGTCCGCCCAGCTTCATGTTGGTGGCACGTGTTCACTGGGTCAGTCGGGGGCCAGGTGTTCCTTGTTCGTCCAGGGTCATGTGTTCCCTGTTCGCTCGGGTTTCATGAAATCTCCGTGGTTGGCCGAGCTCCTGGTGTTCCTAAGCGTTCAGGGCTCATGTGTTCCCTGTTTCTTCAGGGGTCATGTTTTTCCCGTGTGTCATGTGTTCCCTGGGTCATCCGGACCCGATTCCGGCCCAAGTTCCCCTTGGGTCAGGGTCACGCACCCTTTCCCTGCTCAGGGGTCTAGCTGTTCGCATCCCTTGCCGGGTATCGGTCCAAAACCCAGCTTGTTTTCACGTACAACAGGGTCTCGGCCTCCAGGATTGCGAGCTAGCTGCTTTTGTTCCGCCAAATCTTCTTCTCCTGGTCCAGGTAAAACCCAGCCACGGGCCTGCTGTGCACCTTGCCACTACGCAGCGTTCATTGTCACTAGCTCCCGTTCATAGGTCTCCATCTCACCCAGAGTTCAGTAGCACGGTCCGTGCTTTTCAGGTAAGTAGCAAACACCTCTACGTGGTCAGAACCATTCCCCCCTGCATCACTCAAGTGCAAATGTCTTCCCTGAATCGCGCGGGTGTGAGGTCGTCCCTGAATCTTGGGGTCAATGTCGTCCCTGTGTCGCCCAGGGGTAATGTCTTCCCTGAAACACGTAAGTATCATGGTTGCCCTGTATCACCCAGGTATCATCTTCCCGGATCCCTGAATCGCTCAGGTCTCATGTTTTTCCTCAGGTCCCAGGGGTCATGTCTACCCTGAATCATTCAGGTTTTGTCTTCCCTGGCATTATTATTATTTTTTTTTTTTCCAAATTACAGGTGTCATTTTACCCAGGAACCGCATGTGTCATGTCTTCCCTGAATCCTCAGGGTTATGTTTTCTCCAATTCAGGTGTCATGTTTCTACCGCATATGTCATTTCTTCCCTAAGTGACTCAGGGGCCAGGTCCCTGAATCGCTCTGGTGTTATGCCTCCCTTAGTCACTTAGGGGTGTGGTGTTCCCTGAATCGCTCAGGTGTGGTGTTCCCTGAATCGCTCAGGTGTGGTGTTCCCTGAATCGCTCAGGTGTGGTGTTCCCTGAATCGCTCAGGTGTGGTGTTCCCTGAATCGCTCAGGTGTGGTGTTCCCTGAATCGCTCAGGTGTGGTGTGTTCTCTGATTCAGGTTTGTTTTCCTTCCGCTTCCAGGTCGGTTGTTCCCAGGTTTCATATTCACCTGAACAGTCTGGTTATGTATTCCTCTGATTCACGCAGGTCAGGTTGGCCTGATTCGCTCAGGCTTCTGTTTTTTCCCGGCTCTCCCAGGGAGCATGTAGTGGCCAGGTCCAGCCGGATTCGATGTTCTGCCCGGCCCTCCCAGATGTCCGTCATCTTCATGTAGATGCATATAATTGCCTGCGTTGCTTAGTATTCCATGTCGCCTGAACCACTCAGGAGGCAGTGCATCGCCCGAATTACGCAGGTTCCATGCGTCAGCCTGTAAGGCTCAGGGATTGGTTCAGCAACGTCCGGCTGGTTCCTGGGTACCCGATTCGTGTCCTGTGTGTCTGGATTTTGTTTCCACAGGTTTGTTGCATGCGGCGCGACTTCGGGCTCTGATGCTGGCTGTCCAGGGTCACCCAGCAGTTGGCCATGACGCCCAGGCAGCATCCCGGTTCTCCATCACCTCTTTCCAGTGCCACCAGATCGCACCTCTCTCCGGGTCTCGCACCGACGCAAGCTTATTTTCCTTGTAAGCAGGGGCTCAGCCCACCGGAATGTCGATCCATCCTCAGTTATATCGCAGGGCTCCTCCATGCCCGTCACTCCACGGGCCGGGTTTCAGGTAAGTTCCAGCCGAGTGGCGGCATGATGCCTCTCCAAAGCTCAGAGCCTTCCTTCATTTATCACGAGCCACCTTTCCAGGTCTTCAGTTATCGCCGGAGACTCGGCAGCGCTGTCCGTTGATTCGGTTAGGTTGCAATCCTTTCTATACCATGTTCTTCTCCGTTTCCTTCTGATTCTCAGGTTCATGTTTTCCGGATTAGCTAAAATGCACGTTTTTTTTGCCCATTCACCCAGGTCTAATTCCCGGAGTCGCACAGGTTTTACGTGTTTCCTGGATCACTCGGGTCCATGCATTTCCCTGGGTCGCTCGGGTTCATGTGTCTACCTGAGTTCCTCGGGTTTATGTTCCAGAATCGCCCGGATTCATGTTGTCTGTGTCGTTCGGGTTATGTATGTTCCCAAGTCACTCAGGTTTTACATTTCCCTGAATCGCTCAGGTTTTGTATTTTCTGTCTTCAGGTTGCCAGTATCTCCGGGTGGTATGTTTTCCTGATTCACCCAGGTCACGTATTTTCCGGAATCGCTCAGGTTTTGTTTCCTGTCTCCAGGTTGGCGGTATTTTCAGGTTGTGTGTTTTCCCTGATTTCTCAGGTTACAGATTCCCTGATCGCTCAGGTCTGTGTCCCACAGGGGGTTCGCTTTGCCTGAATCGCTCAGGTCTTTTGGTCCCACAGGTTGTACACAGTTGCCTGAATCGCTCAGGATCCGTTATTTGCCTGGAACGCTCAGGGTTTCAGCGGTAACCAGTGGCTTTCATAGCCCGTTACCACACGCACCGCCACCTGTCATTCAACACCATCAAGCTGTATTGGCCGGCATTCAATACCGTTGGGTGCTCGGTGACCCCTCCGCCAAATCCGTTTCGTATCAGGCCTTCAAAGCCACCCCCAGGGTTAGCGCGGCGGACCAGGTGCGAGACAACCAGTGTCGGGCTAGCTTTCTGCAGTTTGGCCGTAGCCCTAGACGGTCTCCCTTGGGCACTCAGCGAGCATCATCGCCAAGCAGCCATGTTCCTAGGGTTCCATGGGCTCTTGGACCGGGCAGTTCACCGGCGGCGCGGTCAACCGAGCGACCCTGCTCAGGCGACACCTCGCCTGGAATTTGGTCCACTTCATACGGTCCATCCCAGCCACCGAGTCCAATCAGGCTGGTCCTCCCACCGAGGTAGAGTTCTTCCCTACGGCCAACTGTTGGTGTTCCGTCAAGGTGCTCCAGGAGCTCCTGGCCTCCCTCCGATCTTCCGCTCTAGACGTCCCGGGGCTCCCGATCAACGGTAGGCCCCTGCCTTCAACCCGGTTCATGTCAACATCCGTACCCTGGCCGCAGGGCTGGGTTCAACCCTAGCACGACATCCAGGCACTCCTCCGCTAGGGGCCGCATCCACGGCGTCAGGTCACCGGGTACCGGCGCATGTCATCCGCGAGATGGGTCGTTGGCGGTTGTCCGGCTTCACAGGTACATTCAGAATCCATGGGCGGAGATCTCCAGAGCCTTTTGTTCTTTGGCATTGGTTCACACTATGCGTCAATTAATGCTTCACTCCCTGCTACGTACCAGTTCTCTTTGGCCACTATTCAGGCCTTACCTCGTCACTGGCGCCGGGCACACTCCAGCCAGTTGGGTTGGGACAGTCCGTAGGCATGCCTATTCTGTTCCTCGCTTAGCTCCTCCCACAAATGTTGAAGGCTGCTTGCAGCCTGTAGTTGTGGGAGGAGCGTGCTTACCCTTTATAAACCCCCTCCTCCAAGCAGGGGGGGCGCCCGTTTGTTGCCCCTCCCTCCCATCCCTTTTCTTATACTCTCCTCCTAGGTGGCCCACTATTCAGGCCTTACCTCGTCACTGGCGCCGGGCACACTCCAGCCAGTTGGGTTGGGACAGTCCGTAGGCATGCCTATTCTGTTCCTCGCTTAGCTCCTCCCACAAATATATATATATACACACACTCACCTAAAGAATTATTAGGAACACCATATTAATACGGTGTTGGACCCCCTTTTGCCTTCAGAACTGCCTTAATTCTACGTGGCATTGATTCAACAAGGTGCTGATAGCATTCTTTAGAAATGTTGGCCCATATTGATAGGATAGCATCTTGCAGTTGATGGAGATTTGAGGGATGCACATCCAGGGCACGAAGCTCCCGTTCCACCACATCCCAAAGATGCTCTATTGGGTTGAGATCTGGTGACTGTGGGGGCCATTTTAGTACAGTGAACTCATTGTCATGTTCAAGACAAGAAACCAATTTGAAATGATTTGAGCTTTGTGACATGGTGCATTATCTTGCTGGAAGTAGCCATCAGATGATGGATACATGTTTTCATTCTGTTTACGCCAAATTCGGACTCTACCATTTGAATGTCTCAACAGAAATCGAGACTCATCACACCAGGCAACATTTTTCCAGTCTTCAACAGTCCAATTTTGGTGAGCTCATGCAAATTGTAGCCTCTTTTTCCTATTTGTAGTGGAGATGAGTGGTACCCAGTGGGGTCTTCTGCTGTTGTAGCCCATCCGCCTCAAGGTTGTGCGTGTTGTGGCTTCACAAATGCTTTGCCGCATACCTCGGTTGTAACGAGTGGTTATTTCAGTCAACGTTGCTCTTCTATCAGCTTGACTCAGTCGGCCCATTCTCCTCTGACCTCTAGCATCAGCAAGGCATTTTTCGCCCACAGGACTGCCGCATACTGGATGTTTTTCCCTTTTCACACCATTCTTTGTAAACTCTAGAAATGGTTGTGCATTAAAAACCCAGTAACTGAGCAGATTCTGAAATACTCAGACCGGCCCGTCTGGCACCAACAACCATGCCACACTCAAAATTGCTTAAATCACCTTTCTTTCCCATTCTGACATTCAGTTTGGAGTTCAGGGAATTGTCTTGACCAGGACCACAACCCTACATGCATTGAAGCAACTGCCATGTGATTGGTTGACTAGATAATCGCATTAATGATAAATAGAACAGGTGTTCCTAATAATTCTTTAGGTGAGTGTACATATATATATATATATATATATATATATATACATACACAGTACAGACCAAAAGTTTGGACACACCTTCTCATTTAGATTATTTTCATGACTATGAAAATTGTAGATTCACACTGAAGGCATCAAAACTATGAATTAACACATGTGGAATTATATACATAACAAAAAAGTGTGAAACGACTGAAAATATGTCATATTCTAGGTTCTTCAAAGTAGCCACCTTTTGCTTTGACTACTGCTTTGCACACTCTTGGCATTCTCTTGATGAGCTTCAAGAGGTAGTCACCTGAAATGGTCTTAAAACAGTCTTGAAGGAGTTCCCAGAGATGCTTAGCACTTGTTGGCCCTTTTGCCTTCACTCTGCGGTCCAGCTCACCCCAAACCATCTCGATTAGGTTCAGGTCCAGTGACTGTGGAGGCCAGGTCATCTGGCGCAGCATCCCGTCACTCTCTTTCATGGTCAAATAGCCCTTACCCAGCCTGAAGTGGTCAAATAGACCTTACACAGCCTGGAGGTGTATTTGGGGTCATTGTCCTGTTGAAAAATAAATGATGGTCCAACTAAACGCAAACCGAATGGAATAGCATGCCGCTTCAAGATGCTGTGGTAGCCATCCTGGTTCAGTATGCCTTCAATTTTAAATAAATCCCCAACAGTGTCACCAGTAAAGCACCCCCACACCATCACACCTCCTCCTCCATGCTTCACGGTGGGAACCAGGCATGTAGAGTCCATCCGTTCACCTTTTCTGCGTCGCACAAAGACACAGTGGTTGGAACCAAAGATCTCAAATTTGGACTCATCAGGCCAAAGCACAGATTTCCACTGGTCTACTGTCCATTCCTTGTGTTCTTTAGCCCAAACAAGTCTCTTCTACTTGTTGCCTGTCCTTAGCAGTGGTTTCCTAGCAGATATTCTACCATGAAGGCCTGATTCACACAGTCTCCTCTTAACAGTTGTTCTAGAGATGTGTCTGCTGCTAGAACTCTGTGTGGCATTGACCTGGTCTCTAATCTGAGCTACTGTTGACCTGCGATTTCTGAGGCTGGTGACTCGGATGAACTTATCCTCCGGAGCAGAGGTGACTCTTGGTCTTCCTTTCCTGGGGCGGTCCACATGTGAGCCAGTTTCTTTGTAGCACTTGATGGTTTTTGTGACTGCACTTGGGGACACTTTCACAGTTTTCCCAATTTTTCAGACTGACTGACCTTTATTTCTTAAAGTAATGATGGCCACTCGTTTTTCTTTACATAGCTGCTATTTTCTTGCCATAATACAAATTCTAACAGTCTATTCAGTAGGACTATCAGCTGTGTATCGACCTGACTTCTCCACAACGCAACTGATGGTCCCAACCCCATTTATAAGGCAAGAAATCCCACTTATTAAACCTGACAGGGCACACCTGTGAAGTGAAAACCATTTCAGGTGACTACATCTTGAAGCTCATCAAGAGAATGCCAAGAGTGTGCAAAGCAGTAATCAAAGCAAAAGGTGGCTACTTTGAAGAACCTAGAATATGACATATTTTCAGTTGTTTCACACTTTTTTGTTATGTATATAATTCCACATGTGTTAATTCATAGTTTTGATGCCTTCAGTGTGAATCTACAATTTTCATAGTCATGAAAATAAAGACAACTCTTTGAATGAGAAGGTGTGTCCAAACTTTTGGTCTGTACTGTATACACACACATAAAATGTACTTTACATTGGCTCTGGAGATTGTAAATTACAGCCAGGCGATCCGACGCGCACCTACTAGGCTCCCCATCCGAACTCTGACAGGAATAAGCTATACAGACAGAACAAGCAGAGTCAGAGCAGGGAGCGCACCAGTAGCAGTGAAAGACTCGACATGCACTGCTCTTAGGCAGATAAGGAAAAGCAGCGCATGCGCATTTACACTAGTGATGAGCGGCATTGACAATATTTGAATTAGTGATATTTAGCAAATATTTGGTAGAATATTTGTCATATATTCCCGGATTCGAGATTATTTTCTCGATCGCGAAAAATCGGCAATGTAATATTTGCATAATACGCACAAAATTTGGACGTGGATCACTATAGCTACATTTTTCAAGCTGTTAGAAGTTTGCTGAGACTGGAGAAAATGGTTGGCATGGCAGAACATCACAATAGCTTAATATGCATATAAAGTGCTCCAATATATTCACAAATGCGAAATGGGCGCTAAGAATGTGAATATTTTGGCACAACACGTTCAACTTCACATTTTAACATCTGTGTGGATTTGCTCTGGTAGGCAGTATTGCAGATGCAGTATAGAGGCAATAACAACGTCTTTAACTTAAACAGTTCAGTGTTTTATTCACACATAAGGAAAGTGACAACAAAAAGTCAGTTTCAAAGAAAAAAATGTCACCTTGAGTATGGTGTTAGTTCACTCCAGGCAGCAACACATAAGTCCTTGGGTGAAACAGAAGTCTACGTGCTTTCATCCAAACAAGATAGCAGGCATTAATCCCGGCCCAAACTCTCAGGCCCCAACACAGAGACTGGCAAAGCTTCACTGTCAGATGGAGGATAATCCACCACCAGCTGAGACTGCTGGCTGGGTTTTATATCCCTAACCAAAACCCGGCCTGGAACATGGGGAACAGCCACCCACCCTGCACTTTGGTGCTCCCAGCAAGAGCCGGCCAGGATCGGCTTTACAGCCACACTAAATAACCAATAGTGTCAGTCAGCACTATCTGCCTCTGACACTTAAAATTACCGGCTCTTACCTCAGCGAGGCCAGGAACCTCAGTGACACATATTTTCTGTCAATGACAGCCCCTTGCGCTTTCCTACACAGGTCTGACTACTTATTAGTGATTGGTGCACTAAGTATTGTTGTGAACTTGTGCTATCACAGCACTATGTATGTAGCATGTATGTATGGACAGCAGAACCTATCAGCTACACTATCACTATCTAAGCTACACTGACGCTCTCCCACTAACTATCTAGCTAACTAACTAACTAACTAATGTAATGACACAGGAAAGCAGAGAGTACAGCAATAACACTGCAAAATACTGCATACAAGGGCTGCTGGGGAGGTTCTTATATAGTAAGGGGTAGGCAACTTTCCTATTGGTTGCTAGGGATGTTGCTAAGCTCAGACAAAGACATTGCAGCCTTCTCATGGCTTCTCATTGGCCCACAAGCAAAATGGGAGGTTACTGATGAATATATCACTATAGTCTACATATTCATGAATTCTCGAAGTGCCGATATTCGCAATTAATATTTGCTATTCGAATTTTCGCGTTCAACACTTTCTCTATAGCTCCTCCATGTTGCGTGCAACCATGGACAAACTGGTTGCACGGCAGAGCGGGGCTCAGGGGGTGTGGCTTACTCTAAAAAGGTTAGCAGACAGATTTTTAAATAAAGTATATTTGGAAACTCATTTTTACCCTGCCTCTTACAATGTTGTAAGTAGTGGCCAACCCCTTCAATTATATCTAGAAAACTTTGGCTCTGATTTATCAGCAAGGAACAAACTGAAGTTTGTTTAAACATGTATTTCTGTAAAGATAATGGTCCGTGTGCGTCAAATGTATTAGGAGCATACTTGTTAAATATAGAACAGGCAAGCTATTACGTTACTTATTTTCACCTGCCAACAGCTATGGCAGGGCAGCAGTGGAGTGCAGTTGAGACATTATTTGGAGACTTTTCCAAATGTCTCAATGATAAATAAGACCACAAACCAATTTTCTCCATAGGAAGGCCCCAAAAACTGCTAGATTTCAGAAAACTGACTGAAAAAAGACTATTGATAAATTTGTCTTACAGATTAAACAACAGAAAAAGTCACAATATACGCCAGCATAAAGATAAAACCAGTTTGTCTTTTTCTCTTCCCAGAGATTTAGTATGCATTTAAGGCATCTATTGTTCTGTTTATCAAAACAATATATATATGAGCAATATTTCTATTAAATATAGTAGTTTGATTTAATGGTTGACTGAGTCAATTCTATGCCCATAAGAGGAAGCAGCATGAAACTAACAGCAAGAACAGGAGGCGATCTATTGTGATGGCTTGGATAAAACTGTAGAAATAGGCATGCAAAATAATAATAAACATAGTTAATAAATGGCAGCAAAAGGTTAATTTAGTAGCTGCTTTCCTAATGCGGTTCTTACAAGACAACTAACTTCTCTCTATACAACAGTGGTATGCAGAATCACTTATTTTCCAGGCTAATGCACTACTTTAAAACCTACATATCTTGCCTCTTTCAAAATATAATGAATGGAAGACGTACATGATTATATTGATGTAACCAGATTTAGATATAGGATTGTCAGCTTCATAAACTAAATTAATACATACAATAAAAACATGACATAACATTTAGCAAAACGGTATAAAGTGAATGTGTCATAAATGGTATCTATTTGGTGCTTACCTTCGGTATTTGGTTCCCAAGTACATTACCATTCAAGACTAATCTGTTTTAGGGTGCTTCCACACTTTTTTTTTTTTTGTAAAATCAGGATCAGACTGAACTTCCTTGAGCCCACCAGAAGAAATTATTCTGAAGGCCTACCCTCTTTGTATACATGACATATTTGCCCCCATTTTAAAGATTTTTTTTTAATAATTGAAGATGCAGGACTTATCATCAATACATTTTAACCGATTAAGTACTGTGCTTATTTTTGCATTTTAATTTTTACCCCCCCACGTTCCAATAGTCGTAGAATATGGCAAATGAGACGTGCCTGGTGACCTTTGCGCCGCAATCTGCGACAGATATATATCAGAAAACTGGCATATATCGGTTGGTAAATGACCCCCTTAATGTCTGTGGATCTGAGTACAATCCAGGGTTCACTTAGGGGTCTCCTAGTACTTAATATCCGCTCTGCTAGCTATTCAGAAGACTTCATTCTTCATTCTTCATGTCCAATAATTGGGATTTTACACTGTTTATTTTCTAGTTCAAGAGCAGCTTCCTGTAGACTTAGACCACTTTTGTGGGGGCTGCAGACAAATAAAATTCTATAATTTAACTGCAAGGTATTGTGAAAAGGAACATAGGATTTAAATGAACTTTCTGAGGGAGACCTTTTTTAGAGGTTAGAATAGATAAAAAATAAAAATTAAGTATTATTCATTAAATTACCTACCTTTGCCAATCCAACACTGCTCTGACCCCTGCTGCTCTGCTACTGAATGGGGCACATTTATGATCATAACTACTGTGAAGGGGGCACATCTCATCATAGATACTGTGAAGGGGCACATATCTAGGCATACAGTAACTACTGTGAAGAGGGCACATCTGGTTATTACTACTGTGAGGGGGCACATCTGGGCTTAACTACTGTGAAGAGGGCACATTTGGTCATAACTACTGTGAAGAGGACACATACAGTATCTGGTCATAACTACTGTGAAGGGGAACCTCTGGGCATAACTACTATGAAGGAGGCACATCTGGGCATGACTACTGTGAAGGAGGCACAATGTGGGAATAAGAACTACAAGGGGCACAACGTGGGCATTACTACTGTGAAGGGGCACAATGTGGGTATTGCTACTATTAGGAACACAGTCTGGGCATTACTACTGTAAAAGGGTATAATGCGGGCATAACTACTGTGTGGTTACACAAAGGGTAAATAATTACTATATGGGGGCATTGAGGGAACCAGGTTTGATTGGGTTTCTATAGTTATGGGTATGTTTTGGATGGAGTTAGAGACGTGCCCTAGTATGAAAAAAATGGTCCCAGCTTTTCCAAAGTTGGCTAATATGCTTGCGCTCTTCACATCCTGCTGCTGCTCGCCTGTCTGCGCTACAGCGTAACTTCGGCCTTCCTGCTCACCGCCTCATATGCGACGTGCCCACCAGGTGGAACTCCACCTTGCACATGCTGGACAGACTGTGCGAGCAGCAGCAGGCCATAGTGAAGTTTCAGCTGCAGCACGCACGGGTCAGTCGCACTGCGGAACAGCACCACTTCACCACCAATGACTGGGCCTCCATGCGAGACCTGTGTGCCCTGTTGCGCTGTTTCGAGTATTCCACCAACATGGCCAGTGGCGATGACGCCGTTATCAGCATTACAATACCACTTCTATGTCTCCTTGAGAAAACACTTAGGGCGATGATGGAAGAGGAGGTGGCCCAGGAGGAGGAGGAGGAGGAAGAGGGGTCATTTTTAGCACTTTCAGGCCAGTCTCTTAGAAGTGAATCAGAGGGAGGTTTTTTGCAACAGCAGAGGCCAGGTACAAATGTGGCCAGCCAGGGCCCACTACTGGAGGATGAGGAGGACGAGGATGAGGAGGAGGTGGAGGAGGATGAGGATGAAGCATGGTCACAGCGGGGTGGCACCCAACGCAGCTCGGGCCCATCACTGGTGCGTGGCTGGGGGGAAACGCAGGACGATGACGATATGCCTCCCACAGAGGACAGCTTGTCCTTATCCCTGGGCAGCCTGGCACACATGAGCGACTACATGCTGCAGTGCCTGCGCAACGACAGCAGAGTTGCCCACATTTTAACGTGTGCGGACTACTGGGTTACCACCCTGCTGGATCCATGGTACAAAGACAATGTGCCCACCTTACTTTCTGCACTGGAGCGTGATAGGAAGATGCGCGAGTACAAGCGCACGTTGGTAGACGCGCTACTGAGAGCATTCCCAAATGTCACAGGGGAACAAGTGGAAGCCCAAGGCCAAGGCAGAGGAGGAGCAAGAGGTCGCCAAGGCAGCTGTGTCACGGCCAGCTCCTCTGAGGGCAGGGTTAGCATGGCAGAGATGTGGAAAAGTTTTGTCAACACTCCACAGCTAACTGCACCACCACCTGATACGCAACGTGTTAGCAGGAGGCAACATTTCACTAACATGGTGAAACAGTACGTGTGCACACCCCTCCACGTACTGACTGATGGTTCTGCCCCATTCAACTTCTGGGTCTCTAAATTGTCCACGTGGCCAGAGCTAGCCTTTTATGCCTTGGAGGTGCTGGCCTGCCCGGTGGCCAGCGTTTTGTCTGAACGTGTATTCAGCACGACAGGGGGCGTCATTACAGACAAATGCAGCCGCCTGTCTACAGCCAATGTGGACAAGCTGGCGTTGATAAAAATGAACCAGGCATGGATCCAACAGGACCTGTCCATCCCTTGTGCAGATTAGACATTAACTACCTCCCCTTAACCATATATTATTGTACTCCAGGGCACTTCCTCATTCAATCCTATTTTTATTTTTATTTTACCATTATATTGCGAGGCTACCCAAAGTTGAATGAACCTCTCCTCTGTCTGGGTGCCGGGGCCTAAATATATGCCAATGGACTATTCCAATGTTGGGTGACGTGAAGCCTGATTCTCTGCTATGACATGCAGACTGATTCTCTGCTGACATGAAGCCAGATTCTCTGTTACGGGACCTCTCTCCTCTGCCTGGGTGCCTGGGCCTAAATATATGACAATGGACTGTTACAGTGGTGGGTGACGTGAAGCCTGATTCTCTGCTATGACATGCAGACTGATTCTCTGCTGACATGAAGCCAGATTCTCTGTTACGGGACCTCTCTCCTCTGCCTGGGTGCCTGGGCCTAAATATATGACAATGGACTGTTACAGTGGTGGGTGACGTGAAGCCTGATTCTCTGCTATGACATGCAGACTGATTCTCTGCTGACATGAAGCCAGATTCTCTGTTACGGGACCTCTCTCCTCTGCCTGGGTGCCTGGGCCTAAATATATGACAATGGACTGTTCCAATGTTGGATGACGTGAAGCCTGATTCTCTGCTATGACATGCAGACTGATTCTCTGCTGACATGAAGCCAGATTCTCTGTTAGAGGACCTCTCTCCTCTGGCTGGGTGCCTGGGCCTAAATATATGACAATGGACTGTTACAGTGGTGGGTAATGTGAATCCTGATTCTCTGCTATGACATGCAGACTGATTCTCTGCTGACATGAAGCCTGATTCTCTGTTACGGTACCTCTCTCCTCTGCCTGGGTGCCTGGGCCTAAATATATGACAATGGACTGTTACAGTGGTGGGTGACGTGAAGCCTGATTCTCTGCTATGACATGCAGACTGATTCTCTGCTGACATGAAGCCAGATTCTCTGTTACAGGACCTCTCTCCTCTGCCTGGGTGCCTGGGCCTAAATATATGACAATGGACTGTTACAGTGGTGGGTGACGTGAAGCCTGATTCTCTGCTATGACATGCAGACTGATTCTCTGCTGACATGAAGCCAGATTCTCTGTTACGGGACCTCTCTCCTCTGCCTGGGTGCCTGGGCCTAAATATATGCCAATGGACTGTTCCAATGTTGGGTGACGTGAAGCCTGATTCTCTGCTATGACATGCAGACTGATTCTCTGCTGACATGAAGCCAGATTCTCTGTTACGGGACCTCTCTCCTCTGGCTGGTTGCCTGGGCCTAAATATATGACAATGGACTGTTACAGTGGTGGGTGACGTGAAGCCTGATTCTCTGCTATGACATGCAGACTGATTCTCTGCTGACATGAAGCCAGATTCTCTGTTACGGGACCTCTCTCCTCTGCCTGAGTGCCTGGGCCTTAATATATGACAATGGACTGTTACAGTGGTGGGTGACGTGAAGCCTGATTCTCTTCTATGAAATGCAGACTGATTCTCTGCTGACATGAAGCCAGATTCTCTGTTACGGGACCTCTCTCCTCTGCCTGGGTGCCTGGGCCTAAATATATGCCAATGGACTGTTCCAATGTTGGGTGACGTGAAGCCTGATTCTCTGCTATGACATGCAGACTGATTCTCTGCTGACATGAAGCCAGATTCTCTGTTACGGGACCTCTCTCCTCTGCCTGGGTGCCTGGGCCTAAATATATGACAATGGACTGTTACAGTGGTGGCTGACGTGAAACCTGATTCTCTTCTATGACATGCAGACTGATTCTCTGCTGACATGAAGCCAGATTCTCTGTTACGGGACCTCTCTCCTCTGCCTGGGTGCCTGGGCCTATATATATGCCAATGGACTGTTCCAATGTTGGGTGACTTGAAGCCTGATTCTCTGCTATGACATGAAGACTGATTCTATGCTGACATGAAGCCAGATTCTCTGTTACGGGACCTCTCTCCTCTGCCTGGGTGCCTGGGCCTAAATATCTGACAATGGACTGTTACAGTGGTGGGTGACGTGAAGCCAGATTCTCTGCTATGGGACTTCTCTCCAATTGATATTGGTTAATTTTTATTTATTTTATTTTTATTTTTATTCATTTCCCTATCCACATTTGTTTGCAGGGGATTTACCTACACGTTGCTGCCTTTTGCAGCCCTCTAGCCCTTTCCTGGGCTGTTTTACAGCCTTTTTAGTGCCGAAAAGTTCTGGTCCCCATTGACTTCAATGGGGTTCGGGTTCGGGACGAAGTTCGGGTCGGGTTCAGATCCCGAACCCGAACATTTCCGGGAAGTTCGGCCGAACTTCTCGAACCCGAACATCCAGGTGTCCGCTCAACTCTACTTACCACCATGCGGCTGTATTCAGCCTGCACAATGATATTGATGTGATGGTGATGTCTGCGCCAGCCTCTGATAGGCTTTAGAGCTGCGCCATCTGAGGCGATTGCATCTTCCTCGCCTGATTGGCGGTGCTCTTTGATAGCATGCTTGCTTTGGAGTCAATTCCACCTAGAGGCACCAGTAGATACAGTGCCCAAAAATTCCATGTAACCACTGGATCAATGCTTTACTTTAGTGCACACAACAATAAAAACACAAGTGCCAAATAAAGGTCTGCATGCTGAAACATGCTTTTATGCTTGTGTGCAGGGGCATAACTGCCATAGTGGCAGACCATGCGACTGCTATGTGGCCCAGGGCAAGAGGGGGCCCAGTCTTAGGCTACTTTCACGCTAGCGCTAATATTTTCCGGTATTGAGATCCGTCAAAACGCTTCTGTTTTGTCACCATTCATTGTCAATGGGGACAAAATGTAACTGAACAGAATGCTCCAAAATGCATTTCATTCTATTCTCATACCGGAGAGCAAACCACATAATGCTGCGGTTTGCTTTTCATCCTGGGATGTGGAGCAGAGCAGATCCGTCATGACCCACGATGAGGGTCAATGGGTATGGATCTGCTTTCTCTGACACTGTTTGACAAAATAGAAAACGGATGCATCCCCCATTGACTTTCAATAGTGATCATGACTAGAGATGAGCGGATTTCTCAAAAATTTGATTTGACCAGTTCGCTGAATTTTCCGAAAAGATTTGCTTCGATACAAATTTATTTGCGGCAAATCTTGTTAAAAACAACTATTTCCGGGCTGCAGAGAGCCTTTATAGTGGTGTAGATCACTGTGCCTTGCAGTAACACCCATAGGGAATGTGCTGTGGTAGTGAAATAATACTGTGAGTCTGTATGACAAGCAGATGACAGGCATCACTCTTAGAATCGCTGCACACTTCACTTATTTGGGCAGTCACGGGGCCAAAACTGACCACATAACTCAAGTATAAACTCAGCCTTACAGGTCGATGTTAGCTCCAAGAAGAAGCACACTCCTTTTACACTGTCGCCAGCTGATTCCACATAGATGTAAACAGCACCTGTTCTATTAAATGCTTATACAAGTAGAGCCCCCCTGACAGAGTGGAGAGGGTATCAGCAGTAAGTTTTTATTGACATCACTGATTAATTTGCCCTTCCTCTGATTTGTCAGAACAATAGCGCACAAAAAACAGATCCTGTCTGTGGAGCGTACGCCTTCACTTGGTCAGCATTTGCACAATAATCCATCAGTATTGCTAATGCAAAAAAAAAAAAACATGAGTGGATCTAAAACAGAGATGACAGGTGGAATATTTGCATGTCTTCAGTCTTTTGTATCCACTCCTGCTTTTGGCTAACAAATCATAAGCCAATTCTGATGGGGCCATACAGGTCTTACAGCTGCTACACAGACAGGATCCGTTGTGTGTAGAGTTGAGCGAACACCTGGATGTTCGGGTTCGAGAAGTTCGGCCGAACTTCCCGAAAATGTTCTGGTTCGGGATCCGAACCCGATCCGAACTTCGTCCCGAACCCGAACCCCATTGAAGTCAATGGGGACCCGAACTTTTCGGCACTAAAAAGGCTGTAAAACAGCCCAGGAAAGGGCTAGAGGGCTGCAAAAGGCAGCAACATGTAGGTAAATCCCCTGCAAACAAATGTGGATAGGGAAATGAATTAAAATAAAAATTAAATAAATAAAAATTAACCAAAATCAATTGGAGAGAGGTCCCATAGCAGAGAATCTGGCTTCCCGTCACCCACCACTGGAACAGTCCATTCTCAGATATTCAGGCCCCGGAACCCAGGCAGAGGAGAGAGGTCCCGTAACAGAGAATCTGGCTTCATGTCAGCAGAGAATTAGTCTGCATGTCATAGCAGAGAATGAGGCTTCACGTCAGCCACCACTGCAACAGTCCATTGGCATATATTTAGGCCCAGCACCCAGGCAGAGGAGAGAGGTCCCGTAACAGACAATCTGGCTTCATGTCAGTAGAGAATCAGTCTTCATATCATAGCAGAGAATCAGGCTTCACGTCAGCCACCACTGCAACAGTCCATTGGCATATATTTAGGCCCAGCACACAGGCAGAGGAGAGAGGTCCCGTAACCGAGGATCTGATTTCATGTCAGCAGAGAATTAGTCTGCATGTCATAGCAGAGAATGAGGCTTCATGTCAGCCACCACTGCAACAGTCCATTGGCATATATTTAGGCCCAGCACCCAGGCAGAGGAGAGAGGTCCCGTAACAGACAATCTGGCTTCATGTCAGCAGAGAATCAGTCTTCATATCATAGCAGAGAATCAGGCTTCACGTCACCGACCACTGTAAGAGTCCATTTTCATGAATTTAGGCCCAGCACCCAGGCAGAGGAGAGAGGTCCCGTAACAGAGGATCTGGCTTCATGTCAGCAGAGAATCAGTCTGCATGTCATAGCAGAGAATTAGGCTTCACGTCACCCAACATTGGAACAGTCCATTGGCATATATTTAGGCCCCGGCACCCAGACAGAGGAGAGGTTCATTCAACTTTGGGTAGCCTCGCAATATAATGGTAAAATGAAAATAAAAATAGGATTGAATGAGGAAGTGCCCTGGAGTCCAATAATATATGGTTAAGGGGAGGTAGTTAATGTCTAATCTGGACAAGGGACGGACAGATCCTGTGGGATCCATGCCTGGTTCATTTTTATGAACGTCAGCTTGTCCACATTGGCTGTAGACAGGCGGCTGCGTTTGTCTGTAATGACGCCCCCTGCCGTGCTGAATACACGTTCAGACAAAACGCTGGCCGCCGGGCAGGCCAGCACCTCCAAGGCATAAAAGGCTAGCTCTGGCCACGTGGACAATTTAGAGACCCAGAAGTTGAATGGGGCCGAACCATCAGTCAGTACGTGGAGGGGTGTGCACATGTACTGTTCCACCATGTTAGTGAAATGTTGCCTCCTGCTAACATGTTGCGTATCAGGTGGTGGTGCAGTTAGCTGTGGCCCTCAAAGGAGCTGGCATTGACACAGCTGCCTTGGCGACCTCTTGCTCCTCCTCTGCCTTGGCCTTGGGCTTCCACTTGTTCCCCTGTGACATTTGGGAATGCTCTCAGTAGCGCGTCTACCAACGTGCGCTTGTACTCGCGCATCTTCCTATCACGCTCCAGTGCAGGAAGTAAGGTGGGCACATTGTCTTTGTACCGTGGATCCAGCAGGGTGGCAACCCAGTAGTCTGCACAGGTTAAAATGTGGGCAACTCTGCTGTCGTTGCGCAGGCACTGCAGCATGTAGTCGCTCATGTGTGCCAGGCTGCCCAGGGGTAAGGACAAGCTGTCCTCTGTGGGAGGCGTATCGTCATCGTCCTGCCTTTCCCCCCAGCCACGCACCAGTGATGGACCCGAGCTGCGTTGGGTGCCACCCCGCTGTGACCATGCTTCATCCTCATCCTCCTCCACCTCCTCCTCATCCTCGTCCTCCTCGTCCTCCAGTAGTGGGCCCTGGCTGGCCACATTTGTACCTGGCCTCTGCTGTTGCCAAAAACCTCCCTCTGAGTCACTTCGAAGAGACTGGCCTGAAGGTGCTAAAAATGACCCCTCTTCCTCCTCCTCCTCCTCCTCCTCCTGGGCCACCTCCTCTTCCATCATCGCCCTAAGTGTTTTCTTAAGGAGACATAGAAGTGGTATTGTAACGCTGATAACGGCGTCATCGCCACTGGCCATGTTGGTGGAGTACTCGAAACAGCGCAACAGGGCACACAGGTCTCGCATGGAGGCCCAGTCATTGGTGGTGAAGTGGTGCTGTTCTGTAGTGCGACTGACCCGTGCGTGCTGCAGCTGAAACTCCACTATGGCCTGCTGCTGCTCGCACAGTCTGTCCAGCATGTGCAAGGTGGAGTTCCACCTGGTGGGCACGTCGCATATGAGGCGGTGAGCGGGAAGGCCGAAGTTACGCTGTAGCGCAGACAGGCGAGCAGCAGCAGGATGTGAACGCCGGAAGCGCGAACAGACGGCCCGCACTTTATGCAGCAGCTCTGACATGTCGGGGTAGTTGTGTATGAACTTCTGCACCACCAAATTCAGCACATGCACCAAGCAAGGGATGTGCGTCAAATTGGCTAATCCCAGAGCTGCAACGAGATTTCGCCCATTATCACACACCACCAGGCCGGGCTTGAGGCTCACCGGCAGCAACCACTCGTCGGTCTGTTGTTCTATACCCCGCCACAACTCCTGTGCGGTGTGGGGCCTGTCCCCCAAACATATGAGTTTCAGAATGGCCTGCTGACGTTTACCCCGGGCTGTGCTGAAGTTGGTGGTGAAGGTGTGTGGCTGACTGGATGAGCAGGTGGAAGAAGAGGAGGAGGAAGCCGAGAAGGAGGAGGTGGCAACAGGAGGCAAAGAATGTTGCCCTGCGATCCTTGGCGGCGGAAGGACGTGCGCCAAACAGCTCTCCGCCTGGGGCCCAGCTGCCACTACATTTACCCAGTGTGCAGTTAGGGAGATATAGCGTCCCTGGCCGTGCTTACTGGTCCACGTATCTGTGGTTAGGTGGACCTTGCTACAGATGGCGTTGCGCAGTGCACACTTGATTTTATCGGATACTTGGTTGTGCAGGGAAGGCACGGCTCTAATGGAGAAGTAGTGGCGGCTGGGAACAACATACTGTGGGACAGCAAGCGACATGAGCTGTTTGAAGCTGTCTGTGTCCACCAGCCTAAATGACAGCATTTCATAGGCCAGTAGTTTAGAAATGCTGGCATTCAGGGCCAGGGATCAAGGGTGGCTAGGTGGGAATTTACGCATTCTCTCAAATGTTTGTGAGATGGAGAGCTGAACGCTGGCGTGTGACATGGTTGAGACGCTTGGTGACGGAGGTGGTGGTGGTGGTGTTGGTGGTACATCCCCTGTTTGCTGGGCGGCAGGTGCCAACGTTCCTCCAGAGGCGGAGGAAGAGGCCGAGGCGGCAGCAGCAGAAGAGGCCGAGGCGGCAGCAGCAGAAGAGGTAGCAGGGGGAGCCTGAGTGACTTCCTTGGTTTTAAGGTGTTTACTCCACTGCAGTTCATGCTTTGCATACAGGTGCCTGGTCATGCAGGTTGTGCTCAGGTTCAGAACGTTAATGCCTCGCTTCAGGCTCTGATGGCACAGCGTGCAAACCACTCGGGTCTTGTCGTCAGCACATTGTTTGAAGAAGTGCCATGCCAGGGAACTCCTTGAAGCTGCCTTTGGGGTGCTCGGTCCCAGATGGTGGCGGTCAGTAGCAGGCGGAGTCTCTTGGCGGCGGGTGTTCTGCTTTTGCCCACTGCTCCCTCTTTTGCTACGCTGTTGGCTCGGTCTCACCACTGCCTCTTCCTCCGAACTGTGAAAGTCAGTGGCACGACCTTCATTCCATGTGGGGTCTAGGACCTCATCGTCCCATGCATCGTCTTCCACCCAGTCTTGATCCCTGACCTCCTGTTCAGTCTGCACACTGCAGAAAGACGCAGCAGTTGGCACCTGTGTTTCGTCATCATCAGAGACATGCTGAGGTGGTATTCCCATGTCCTCATCATCAGGAAACATAAGTGGTTGTGCGTCAGTGCATTCTATGTCTTTCACCGCTGGGGAAGGGCTAGGTGGATGCCCTTGGGAAACCCTGCCAGCGGAGTCTTCAAACAGCATAAGAGACTGCTGCATAACTTGAGGCTGAGACAGTTTCCCTGGTATGCATGGGGGTGATGTGACAGACTGATGGGGTTGGTTTTCAGGCGCCATCTGTGCGCTTTCTGCAGAAGACTGGGTGGGAGATAATGTGAACGTGCTGGATCCACTGTCGGCCACCCAATTGACTAATGCCTGTACCTGCTCAGGCCTTACCATCCTTAGAACGGCATTGGGTCCCACCATATATCGCTGTAAATTCTGGCGGCTACTGGGACCTGAGGTAGTTGGTACACTAGGACGTGTGGATGTGGCAGAACGGCCACGTCCTCTCCCAGCACCAGAGGGTCCACTAACACCACCACGACCATGTCCACGTCCGCGTCCCTTACTAGATGTTTTCCTCATTGTTTTGGTTCACCACAACAACAAAAATATTATTTGGAAAATTTCAGCCCGCACAACCCCTAGCAGGTGCAGATTGCTATGGCGAAATAGAGATATAAATGTAAAAACACAAAATGCAATCGCACACTGCAACCAGCTCTCTGCCCTGCCTTTATGCTGGATGTTGAATAAGGCATTGGTGTACATTTTGGCCAAAGCGTAATAAGCCACTCACCGCGTCAAGGTTGCCTTCATGAGTGGTCCCTAACACTAGTTCCTACCTGTAATGGGCCATGACAGCCACATAAAGTCCAGGGAGCGCAGGTACAGCATGCATGCCAAGCACACTCTGCTTTTAACCCCGTCCGGTGCCATTACAGCTTTCATCGGATCCAGGGATGCAAGTACTCACATGCATGCTGAGCCCACTTTATACTTCTCCTGGAGCCTAATGGCCTGGTAGGTGCTGTATAAGCAGACTCAGTTTTATACTGACTTTAAAACCAGCCTCCAGGGGGGCAGATTAACTGGACAGGTGTGCTTGACTGCTTGGAGATCGCCACGCCTCCAATACGTACTACAAAGAGAAAAATATGGAAAATTTCAGCCCGCACAACCCCTAGCAGGTGCAGATTGCTATGGCGGAATAGAGATATAAATGTAAAAACACAAAATGCAATCGCACACTGCAACCAGCTCTCTGCCCTGCCTTTATGCTGGATGTTGAATAAGGCATTGGTGTACATTTTGGCCAAAGCGTAATAAGCCACTCACCGCTTCAAGGTCGCCTTCATGAGTGGTCCCTAACACTAGTTCCTACCTGTTATGGGGTTGTGCGGGCTGAAATTTTCCATATTTTTCTCTTTGTAGTACGTATTGGAGGCGTGGCGATCTTCAAGCAGTCAAGCACACCTGTCCAGTTAATCTGCCCCCCTGGAGGCTGGTTTTAAAGTCAGTATAAAACTGAGTCTGCTTATACAGCACCTACCAGGCCATTAGGCTCCAGGAGAAGTATAAAGTGGGCTCAGCATGCATGTGAGTACTTGCATCCCTGGATCCGATGAAAGCTGTAATGGCACCGGACGGGGTTAAAAGCAGAGTGTGCTTGGCATGCATGCTGTACCTGCGCTCCCTGGACTTTATGTGGCTGTCATGGCCCATAACAGGTAGGAACTAGTGTTAGGGACCACTCATGAAGGCAACCTTGACGCGGTGAGTGGCTTATTACGCTTTGGCCAAAATGTACACCAATGCCTTATTCAACATCCAGCATAAAGGCAGGGCAGAGAGCTGGTTGCAGTGTGCGATTGCATTTTGTGTTTTTACATTTATATCTCTATTTCGCCATAGCAATCTGCACCTGCTAGGGGTTGTGCGGGCTGAAATTTTCCATATTTTTCTCTTTGTAGTACGTATTGGAGGCGTGGCGATCTCCAAGCAGTCAAGCACACCTGTCCAGTTAATCTGCCCCCCTGGAGGCTGGTTTTAAAGTCAGTATAAAACTGAGTCTGCTTATACAGCACCTACCAGGCCATTAGGCTCCAGGAGAAGTATAAAGTGGGCTCAGCATGCATGTGAGTACTTGCATCCCTGGATCCGATGAAAGCTGTAATGGCACCGGACGGGGTTAAAAGCAGAGTGTGCTTGGCATGCATGCTGTACCTGCGCTCCCTGGACTTTATGTGGCTGTCATGGCCCTTAACAGGTAGGAACTAGTGTTAGGGACCACTCATGAAGGCAACCTTGACGCGGTGAGTGGCTTATTACGCTTTGGTCAAAATGTACACCAATGCCTTATTCAACATCCAGCATAAAGGCAGGGCAGAGAGCTGGTTGCAGTGTGCGATTGCATTTTGTGTTTTTACAAAAATATTATTTGGCCCAATGTATTGTATTCAAATTCAGCGGGATATAAATTTGAGGCCTAGTATTTAGGCGCTGGGTGACCGGTATGGATTTACTAACAGAATTGGACTTGGAAATGCACAGTAGCGTGTGTGTGAAGTTATTCTGAATGACCCTATGTGCACCTTGAATATTATATACCCTTTTAGGGATAGATTTCAAATAGCTCTGATAGAGCAGGAACCACTAAATTATGAAATTGCTAAATTGGGAATTGTATTTCAACCCAGAACAAAAAATGTGCTTTGACGGACACTAAATAACTTTCCCAGCCACAACAGGACAGCGGTAACGAGAGATTTAGCGGGATATAAATTTGAGGCCTAGTATTTAGGCGCTGGGTGACCGGTATGGATTTACTAACAGAATTAGACTTGGAAATGCACAGTAGCGTGTGTGTGAAGTTATTCTGAATGACCCTATGTGCACCTTGAATATTATATACCCTTTTAGGGATAGATTTCAAATAGCTCTGATATAGCAGAAACCACTAAATTATGAAATTGCTAAATTGGGAATTGTATTTCAACCCAGAACAAAAAATGTGCTTTGACGGACACTAAATAACTTTCCCAGCCACAACAGGACAGCGGTAACGAGAGATTTAGCGGGATATAAATTTGAGGCCTAGTATTTAGGCGCTGGGTGACCGGTATGGATTTACTAACAGAATTAGACTTGGAAATGCACAGTAGCGTGTGTGTGAAGTTATTCTGAATGACCCTATGTGCACCTTGAATATTATATACCCTTTTAGGGATAGATTTCAAATAGCTCTGATATAGCAGAAACCACTAAATTATGAAATTGCTAAATTGGGAATTGTATTTCAACCCAGAACAAAAAATGTGCTTTGACGGACACTAAATAACTTTCCCAGCCACAACAGGACAGCGGTAACAAGAGATTTAGCGGGATATAAATTTGAGGCCTAGTATTTAGACGCTGGGTGACCGGTATGGATTTACTAACAGAATTAGACTTGGAAATGCATAGTAGCGTGTGTGTGAAGTTATTCTGAATGACCCTATGTGCACCTCGAATATTATATACCCTTTTAGGGATAGATTTCAAATAGCTCTGATATAGCAGAAACCACTAAATTATGAAATTGCTAAATTGGGAATTGTATTTCAACCCAGAACAAAAAATGTGCTTTGACGGACACTAAATAACTTTCCCAGCCACAACAGGACAGCGGTAACGAGAGATTTAGCGGGATATAAATTTGAGGCCTAGTATTTAGGCGCTGGGTGACCGGTATGGATTTACTAACAGAATTAGACTTGGAAATGCACAGTAGCGTGTGTGTGAAGTTATTCTGAATGACCCTATGTGCACCTTGAATATTATATACCCTTTTAGGGATAGATTTCAAATAGCTCTGATATAGCAGAAACCACTAAATTATGAAATTGCTAAATTGGGAATTGTATTTCAACCCAGAACAAAAAATGTGCTTTGACGGACACTAAATAACTTTCCCAGCCACAACAGGACAGCGGTAACGAGAGATTTAGCGGGATATAAATTTGAGGCCTAGTATTTAGGCGCTGGGTGACCGGTATGGATTTACTAACAGAATTAGACTTGGAAATGCACATTTAGCGTGTGTGTGAAGTTATTCTGAATGACCCTATGTGCACCTTGAATATTATATACCCTTTTAGGGATAGATTTCAAATAGCTCTGATATAGCAGAAACCACTAAATTATGAAATTGCTAAATTGGGAATTGTATTTCAACCCAGAACAAAAAATGTGCTTTGACGGACACTAAATAACTTTCCCAGCCACAACAGGACAGCGGTAACGAGAGATTTAACGGGATATAAATTTGAGGCCTAGTATTTAGGCGCTGGGTGACCGGTATGGATTTACTAACAGAATTAGACTTGGAAATGCACAGTAGCGTGTGTGTGAAGTTATTCTGAATGACCCTATGTGCACCTTGAATATTATATACCCTTTTAGGGATAGATTTCAAATAGCTCTGATATAGCAGAAACCACTAAATCATGAAATTGCTAAATTGGGAATTGTATTTCAACCCTGAACAAAAAATGTGCTTTGACGGACACTAAATAACTTGCCCAGCCACAACAGTACAGCGGTAACGACAGATTTAGCGGGATATAAATTTGAGGCCTAGTATTTAGGCGCTGGGTGACCGGTATGGATTTAGTGACAGAATTAGACTGGTATATGGCCAAAAAATAACCACACTATTGCTGGTTAAATGCACTTGGTGACGGGCGCAGCTTGCCCCTGATGTAGTATATGGCCAAAAAATGAACAGACTATTGCTGGTTAAATGCACTTGGTGTCACAGCTTGACCAACCACACTACTGAGGGTTAAATGCACTTGGTGACGGGCGCAGCTTGCCCCTGATGTAGTATATTTCCAAAAAATGAACAGACTATTGCTGGTTAAATGCACTTGGTGTGATAGCTTGACCAACCACACTACTGAGGGTTAAATGCACTTGGTGACGGGCGCAGCTTGCCCCTGATGTAGTATATGGCCAAAAAAATGAACAGACTATTGCTGGTTAAATGCACTTGGTGACGGGCGCAGCTTGCCCCTGATTTAGTATATGGCCAAAAAATGAACAGACTATTGCTGGTTAAATGCACTTGGTGTGATAGCTTGACCAACCACACTACTGAGGGTTAAATGCACTTGGAGACGGGCGCAGCTTGCCCCTGATGTAGTATATGGCCAAAAAATGAACAGACTATTGCTGGTTAAATGCACTTGGTGACGGGCGCAGCTTGCCCCTGATTTAGTATATGGCCAAAAAATGAACAGACTATTGCTGGTTAAATGCACTTGGTGTGACAGCTTCACCCTGATGTAGGCTTTAGCCAAAAAACAACCACACCATTGAGGGTTAAATGCACTTGGTGACAGGCGCAGCTTGCCCCTGATGTAGTATATGGCCAAAAAATGAACAGACTATTGCTGGTTAAATGCACTTGGTGTGACAGCTTGACCAACCACACTACTGAGGGTTAAATGCACTTGGTGACGGGCGCAGCTTGCCCCTGATTTAGTATATGGCCAAAAAATGAACAGACTATTGCTGGTTAAATGCACTTGGTGTCACAGCTTGACCAACCACACTACTGAGGGTTAAATGCACTTGGTGACGGGCGCAGCTTGCCCCTGATGTAGTATATGGCCAAAAAATTAACAGACTATTGCTGGTTAAATGCACTTGGTGACAGGCGCAGCTTGCCCCTGATTTAGTATATGGCCAAAAAATGAACAGACTATTGCTGGTTAAATGCACTTGGTGTGATAGCTTGACCAACCACACTACTGAGGGTTAAATGCACTTGGTGATGGGCGCAGCTTGCCCCTGATGTAGTATATGGCCAAAAAATGAACAGACTATTGCTGGTTAAATGCACTTGGTGACGGGCGCAGCTTGCCCCTGATTTTGTATATGGCCAAAAAATGAACAGACTATTGCTGGTTAAATGCACTTGGTGACAGGCGCAGCTTGCCCCTGATTTAGTATATGGCCAAAAAATGTACAGACTATTGCTGGTTAAATGCACTTGGTGTGATAGCTTGACCAACCACACTACTGAGGGTTAAATGCACTTGGTGACGGGCGCAGCTTGCCCCTGATGTAGTATATGGCCAAAAAATGAACAGACTATTGCTGGTTAAATGCACTTGGTGACGGGCGCAGCTTGCCCCTGATGTAGTATATGGCCAAAAAATGAACAGACTATTGCTGGTTAAATGCACTTGGTGTCACAGCTTGACCAACCACACTACTGAGGGTTAAATGCACTTGGTGACGGGCGCAGCTTGCCCCTGATGTAGTATATGGCCAAAAAATGAACAGACTATTGCTGGTTAAATGCACTTGGTGACGGGCGCAGCTTGCCCCTGATTTAGTATATGGCCAAAAAATGAACAGACTATTGCTGGTTAAATGCACTTGGTGTGATAGCTTGACCAACCACACTACTGAGGGTTAAATGCACTTGGTGACGGGCGCAGCTTGCCCCTGATGTAGTATATGGCCAAAAAATAAACAGACTATTGCTGGTTAAATGCACTTGGTGTGACAGCTTCACCCTGATGTAGGCTTTAGCCAAAAAACAACCACACCATTGAGGGTTAAATGCACTTGGTGACAGGCGCAGCTTGCCCCTGATGTAGTATATGGCCAAAAAATAGACAGACTATTGCTGGTTAAATGCACTTGGTGTGACAGCTTCACCCTGATGTAGGCTTTAGCCAAAAAACAACCACACCATTGAGGGTTAAATGCACTTGGTCGCAGCTTGTGCTGGCGCACCACAAGACACAAAATGGCCGCCGATCACCCCAGAAAAATGTGACTGACAAACGGTCTGGGCAGCCTAAAAACAGTGAGCAATTGAGTATCAGCAGCTCAATGATCCACAGCTGCAGATCGATCACTGGATGGAGTCTTTTGGAGGAGTTAATCAGCCTAATCTCGCCCTACTGTCGCAGCTGCAACCTCTCCCTACGCTAATCAGAGCAGAGTGACGGGCGGCGCTATGTGACTCCAGCTTAAATAGAGGCTGGGTCACATGGTGCTCTGGCCAATCACAGCCATGCCAATAGTAGGCATGGCTGTGATGGCCTCTTGGGGCAAGTAGTATGACGCTTGTTGATTGGCTGCTTTGCAGCCTTTCAAAAAGCGCCAAGAAAGCGTCACAAAAGCGCCAAGAAAGCGACGAACACCGAACCCGAACCCGGACTTTTACGAAAATGTCCGGGTTCGGGTCCGTGTCACGGACACCCCAAAATTCGGTACGAACCCGAACTATACAGTTCGAGTTCGCTCATCCCTAGTTGTGTGTCTTATTTTTCCTTCCTTCTGACAGATCAGAAGGGTCAAACAAATGATCATGTCAGCCTGGCCAAAAGATAAAATAGTGGACCAGTCATGAAGTGGGGAGGGTGTTAAAAGCATGAGGAGACCACAGAGTGGCCCAATGACAGGGTCTGGAGAATGTGGCAGCATCAGGAGGCCACATAGTGGCACAATGACAGAGTCTGGAGGTGGTGGCAGCATGAGGAGACCACAGAATGGCACAATGACAGTGTGGAGGTGGCGGCAGCATTAGGAGTCCACAGAGTGGCACAATGACAGAGTCTGGAGGTGGCGGCAGCAGCAGTAGCAGCATCAGGTGCAGGCCACCCAGTGGCACAATGACAGAATCTGCAGGGGACGGAAGTAGCAGCATCAGGACAAGGGCACCAAGTGGCACAATGACAGAGTGTGGAGGTGGCAGAAGCATGAGAAGGCCACTGAGTGGCATAATAACAGAGTCTGGAGTTGGCAGCAGTAGGAGGAGACCACCGAGTGACATAATGATTGAGTTTGGAGGTGGCAGCAGCATGAGGAAGTCACAAGTGGCACAATGACAGAGTGTGGTGGTGGCAGCAGTATGAGGGGCCACTGAGTTGCACAATCACAGAGTCTTGAGGTGGCAGCAGCAGCAGCATCAGTGGCAGGCCACAGAGTGACACAATTATAGAGCCTGGAGGTGGCAGCACCATGAAGAGGACACAGAGTGGCACAATGACAAAGTCTGGAGGTGGCGGCAGCATGAGAAGACCACAGAGTGGCACAATGACAGAGTGTGGAGGTGGCAGTAGTATGAGGAAGCCACCGAGTGGCAAAATGATTGTGTGGAGGTGGCAGCAGCATGAAGAAGTCACAGAGTGGCACAATGACAGAGTCTGGAGGTGGCAGCACCATGAGGAGGCCACAGAGTGGCAGAATGACAGAGTCTGGAGGTGGTGGCAGCATGAAAAATGCCACAGAGTGCCACAATGACAGAGTGTGGAGGTTGTGGCAGCAGCAAGATCAGGAGGAGGCCACAGATTGGCACAATGACATAGTCTGGAGGTGGCAGTAGTATGAGCAAGCCACCGAATGGCACAATGACATAGTATGAAGGTGGCGGCAGCATTAGCATCAGTAGGAGGCCACAGAGTGGCACAATGACAGAGTGTGGAGGTGGCGGCGGCATCAGCATCAGGAGGAAGCCACAGGGTGGCACATTGACCAAGTGTGGAGGTGGCAGCAGCATCAGGAGACCACACAGTGGCAAGGTGAAATAGTGTGGAGGTGGTAGCAGCATCAGGAAGCCACAGAGTGGCAAGGTGACAGAGTGTGGAGGTGGCAGCAGCATGAGGCGGCCACAGCATGAGTAGGCCACATAGTAGCACGACGACGAGAAATTGCGGATGTGGCAGCAGCATGAGGGGGCCACAGGGTGGCACGACGATGAGAAATTGTAGAGGTGGCAGCAGCATCAGGAGGCCACAGAGTGGCTACTTCGTCTATTCATTTATAGGGAATATGGGACAGAAAAGAAGGTTAAAGTTTCTCAACTTTATAAAGTGTTGCTTGAAACACGATTTAATAAAACTCGTTCTCCGGCACAAAAGGCCTGGCAAATTGATTGTCCGAGAATTTCTCTCGAAATTGGGATAATATATTGGCGAATTTAAGTTTACTTTCTTATAATTTTAATCAAGTTTTGGTTCAATTTAATATTCAATATTTAATAAATTTAATAGTAAAAATAAAGTGTTGCCTAAGACAGGAGAGACTCCGCCAGTCTTCAGTTTATTCGACAACGTGGTTATGATGGAGAAAGCATTCCAAAAAACAATTTCTCTCCACCTGGAGATGAATTCTGTCAAGATTGATGCAAGTGTGGCATTGGCTACTCATCGACCCAGATACTTCTGGGGGACCCTGTCTGGCATGAACAGGCATCTAGTAGCTAGAGTCAATGAGAACACAAAGCTTGAAGATAGCTTTGAGCCCGGAAGAGTCGTGAAGTTTATCAAGATACATCACTAAAGATTTTACCGCATATAACCCACAGTGCTGACTACTGAATACATTTCGTTTTTCGACCTAAATACTTCAGTAAAGATTCTACCACATATAACCACAGCGCTAACCGCTGAATAAATGTTGTTTTTCGACCGAAATACGTCAATAAAGATTTTTCCACATATAACTGCAGCGCTGAAAGCTGAATAAAATTTGATTTTCGACTGAAATACATCACAAAAGGTTTTACCACATATAACTGCAAAAGGGAACTCCGAATATATTTTGTTTTTGTACTGAAATAATATTAACTGCAGAAGTGAAATGCATATATATTTTTTGTTTTGTACTGAAATAGGTCACTAAAATCCTTCACCACAAATAAATTCAACAGTAAAGTGTGTATATTTTTTTCCTTTTTGTACTTAAATAGGCCACTAAAGTCTTTCCCCACAAATAAATGCAACAGTGAAGTGCGTATATTTTTTTCCCTTTTCTATTGAAATAGGCCACTAAACTCTTTTTCCAGAAATAAATGCACTAGTGAAGTGTGTATATTTTTTTCTTTATGTACTGAAATAGGCCACTAAACGCTTTCAACACATATAACTGCAGAAGTGAACTGAGAATATATTTTTCTTTTTGTATTGAAATAGGCCAGTAAACGCTTTTAGCAGAAATAAATGCACCAGTGAAGTGCGTATATATTTTCTTTCTGTACTGAAATAGGCCAGTAAACGCTTTTGCCACAAATAAGTTCACCAGTGAAGTGTGTATATTTTTTCCTTCTGTACTGAAATAGCCCATTCAACACTTTTGCACAAATAACTGCACCAGTGAAGTGCGTATATATTTTACTTTCTGTACTGAAATAGGCCAGTAAACGCTTTTAGCAGAAATAAATGAACCAGTGTAGTGAGTATATATTTTTCTTTCTGTATTGAAATAGGCCAATAAACGCTTTCAACACATATAACTGCAGAGGTTTACTGAGAGTATATTTTTCTTTCTGTACTGAAATAGGCCAGTAAACACTTTTAGCAGAAATAAATGCACCAGTGAAGTGCGTATATATTTTACTTTCTGTACTGAAATAGGCCAATAAATGCATTCAACACATATAACTGCATAGGTTTACTGAGAGTATATTTTTCTTTCTGTACTGAAATAGGCCACTAAACTCTTTTACCACAAATAACTGCAACAGTGAAGTGCGTATATTTTTTTCTTTCTGTACTGAAATAGGCCACTAAATGCTTTCAGCACATATAACTGCAAAAGTGAACAGAGAATATATTTTTCTTTTTGTACTGAAAAACGCCACTAAACGCTTTTAGCTGAAATAAATGCACCAGTGAAATGTGTATATGATTTTCCTTTTTGTACTGAAATAGGCCACTAAACTCTTTCAACACAAATAACTGCAGAAGTGAAATGCGTATATATTTTTATTTTTTGTATTGAAATAGGACACTGAACGCTTTCACCACATATAACTGCAGAAGTGAAATGCGTATATAATTTTTTTCTGTTTGTACTGAAATAGGCCACTAAACTCTTTCAACACAAATAACTGCAGAGGTGAAATGCGTATATATTTTTCTTTTTCTACAGATATAAGACACTAAAGTCTTTTCAACATAGCACTTGCCCCCCAATAACAAGAGCAAATTGCTGGAATTCCAGAGATGTATAATGGCTATTTGGATCCCCAAATAATGTTTCCCTGCACTTGTAAATCGCTTTTCTGGCACTGTCCCTAGCGCCTTCTGACATCTCTCCCTGCACTAAGATGCTGTGAAATGATTCCTCTGTATCCTTTTCCTGCACTTAAAATGTATAAGTTATTTTTTTTCACAATTAGGTTTTTTCCTATTGCTGTCCCTAGCGCCTTCTCATATCTGTCGCTGCACTCAGAATGCTGGAAAATATATGACTCTAAGATGGGCTCCGTATTTATAGGGCTGTTACATCACAGGGCTGGCTTGCTGCTGATTGGCTGCATGCATGGCATTATGGGTCAGCCTGCCAGTTCCTTGCCCCATGTCCTCACACGTGTAGCCGTCATTGTAGCCACCATTTTATAAAAAAATTGCGATACGTTACCACGAAGCACAAGGAAATTTGCATTAGTTGCGAATCAAATTTTTCCTGAAATTCGGATCGAATTCCACTTTGTCTGATTTGATTCGCTCATCTCTAATCATGACGGATCCATCTTGGCTATGTTAAAGAAAATACAATCGGATTCATTCATAACGGATGCAGGCAGTTGTATTATCAGTAAGTGAAGCGTTTTTCCTGAGCCCTGCCGGATCCAGCAAAAACGCCAGTGCGAAAGCAGCCTTAGTTGGGATTATCTCCTCTTCTACTGGAGGTGAAAACTTTGTCAGGACTCTACCCTACCTACAACTTTTTGTAGATGTGTCAGTGGAAAAATGGCAAAAAAAAGGGTAATTGAAAAGGGTTTAAGCAGAATCCCTTCTGTTCTGTGTGGGGGCTTGGTTTGATCCTTGCTATGGGGCCCTTACTTCTCTATATAGGCCGCTGCTTGTGTTATATAAAATAAAGCATTTGAAATATTATTCTAATAACTAGACATGAGCGAATTTAAAAAAATTAGATTCGGCCGGATCGGCAAATTTTGGGGAAAAATTAGCTTTGATCTGAATTTATTTGCGACGAGTGCTTCCATGGGATTTCGTCCCGTACTTCTGGAACATGTCCTATCTTTTTGCGGAACGGCCGGATCGCGGACCCATTAATGTGAATGGGTCTGCGATCCGCTGCGGCTCCCCCACGGACGGTGTTGATGCATTGAGGGCCGCAGCATGACCACGGGGCGCACACATTCGTGTGCAGGAGGCCTTACAGGTAGATGTTAGCGCCAAGAAGAACCCCACTACTTTTACACCCTTGTCAGCTGATTCCCTAGATGTCTACAGAACCTGCTCTATTAATCTCTTATAAAAGTAGAGTCCCCCCTTGACAGAGTGTGTCAGCAGTAAGTTTGTGTTGACGTCACTGATTATTTTGCCCTTCCTCTGATCCATTATAACAATAACCCCTCAAAAAAAGGATCCTGTCTGTTGAGCATTTGCCTTCTCTCAGTCAGCATTTGGTCATTAATCCATCAGGATTGCTAATGCCCCCCCCCCCCAAAAAAAAAAAAAACAGGAGGGGATCTAGATGACACGTGAACCAAATATTTCTTCTGTGTTTTCTACCCACTTGTGCTTTTGGCTACCAAATCATAAGCCAATTCTGATGGGACCATACAGGCCAAAGTGGCTACACAGACAGGATCCATTGTGAGTCTAATTTTTACTTCCTTCTGACAAATCAAAAGAAGTGTCAAATAAATGATGATGTCAGCCAGGCGGAAAGCCAAAATAGTGGACTAGTCATGAAGTGGGAAAGAGTGGGAACAGCATGAGAAATCCACAGAGTGGACCTATGACATAGTGGTGAGGGTGAAGCAGCATGAGGAGACCACAGAGTGGCCCAATAACAGGGTATGGAGGTGGAAGCAGTATGTGGAGGCCACCGAGTGGCACAACAACAGAGTATGGAGGTGGCAGCAGCATGAGTAGGCAACAGAGTGACACAATTACAGAGTTTGGAGGTGGCAGCAGCAGCATCAGGAGGAGGCCACAGAGTGGCACAATGACAAAGTCTAGAGGTGGCATGAGCATGTGGAAGTCACAGAATGGTACAACGACTGGAGGTGGCAGCAGCATGAGAAGGTAACAAAGTGGCACAACGACAGAGTCTGGAGGTGTCAGCAGCATGAGTAGGTAACAGAGTGGCGCAACAACAGAGTTTGGAGGTTGCAGCAGCATGAGTAGGCCACAGAGTGGCACAATGACAGAGTCTGGAGGTGTCAGCAGAATCAGAAGGCCACAGAGTGGCACAATGACAGTGTTGATCGACCAAGATACTTCTGGGGGAACCTGCCTGGCATGAACAGGCCTCTAGTAGCTACAGTCAATGAGAAGACAAAGCGCCAAGATAGCTTTGAGCCCAGGAGAGTCGCAAATTTCATCAAGATACGTCAACAAAGATTTTACGGCATATAACCGCAGCACTGACCACTGAATTAATTTAGTTTTTCGACCGACATACTTAATATAATAAAAATAAAAAGATTTTACCACATACTAGTACAGCTCTGAACGCTGAATAAAATTTCTTTTTAATCCTAAATAATTCACAAAAGATTTTACAGCATATAACTGCAGAGCTGAATAAGATTTGTTTTTCCACAGAAATACCTACAAAAGATTTTACCACATATAACTGCAGCGCTGAACGCTGAATACAATTTGTGTAGATTTTACCGCATATAACGGAGCATGGAGATTCAGAGGGTCTTCGAACTCCCCCCGCACTATACGGACATCTCAGAAATGAACCGCTGCCCTCAACAGCAGTTCCTGGGAAGGTCATGGAGCGTCCCGGTCATCCGCCATCCATTCGCTCCGCTGAAGGATTATTTTGAAAGTGTGTAGAAGCCACAAGGGGCCCCCACGCTGCAGATTTATCATGAAGACATCATGGAGCTTTTACCGCATATAACTACAGCGCTGAACGCTGACTACAATTTGTTTTTACACCGAAATACATCAATGAAGATTTTACCGCTTATAAGAACAACTCTGAATAGGATTAGTTTTTCCACCTAAATGCGTCACAAATGATTTTATAGCAAATTTTGTTTTTCGACCAAAATACTTCAATAAAGATTTTACCACATACTATATAACCGCCGCACTGACTGACTGCTACCGCCGCTACTTCTGTGAATCCATTCACCACTACTTCCGGGATAGGTAGGCTGCTGCAAAGCTTGTGCTCTACCCCGGGCATGTTTGGCTCCCAACCTCCCACTGCTGCCACCCTGCTGACTCCCAGCCATGCTTTCAACACATATAAACGCCCACATGAACTGAGAATATATTTTTCTTTTTGTACTGAAATAGGCCACTAAACACTTTCAAGATATATAATCGCCGATGACGTAAACTGAGAATTTATTTTTCTGTTTGTACTGAAATAAGCCACTAAATGCTTTCAACACATTTAACCACCGCCGACGTGAACTGAGAATGTATTTTTCTTTTTGTACTGAAATGCAAAATAACACATATAATCACCACACTGACTGACTGCTACCACCGCTACGCCGTTAACCCCTGCACCACTACTTCCCGGGTATGTAGGCTGCTGCAAAGCCAGTGCTCTACCCCAGGCAAATTTTTCTCTAAAACTTCCACTGCTGCCACCCTGCTGACTCTCAGCCATGCTTTCAACACATATAACCGCAGACGTGAACTGAGAATACATTTTTCTTTTTGTACTGAAATAGGCCAGTAAACGCCTTTCAGCAGAAATAAATGTACCAGTGAAGTGCGCATATAATTTTCTATCTGTACTGAAATAGGCCACTAAACGCTTTTGCCACAAATAAGTGCACCAGTGAAGTGTGTATATATTTTTCTTGTAGTATTAAAATACAACCTTATACGCTTTCAACAGAATTAACTGCAACAGTGCAGTGCGTATATTTTTTTCTTTTTTTTTTACTGTAATACGCCCCTATACGCTTTCAACAGAAATAACTGCAGAAGTGAACTGAGAATATATTTTTCATGTTGGACTGAAATAAGCCACTATACACTTTCACCAGAATTAACTGCAGAAATGGACCGAGAATACATTTTTCGTGTTTTACTGACCAGAAATAAGTGCAGAAGTGAAATGTGTATATATTTTTCTTGTAGTACTGATATAAGATACTAAAGATACTAAGATATAAGCCACTAAAGGCTTTTCAACATAGCACTTGCAGCCCAATAACAAATAGCTGGAATGACAGAGCTGTCTAATGGCTATTTGGATCCCCAAATAATCTTTCCCTGCAATTGTAAATCGCTTTTCTATCAATGTCCCTAGCGCCTTCTGACGTCTCTCCCTGCACTAAGATGCTGTGAAATGATTCCTCCCTATCCTTTCCCTGCCATTCTAAATAGTTTTTTCTGTCTTTTTTTTCCATAATCAGGTTTTTCCAATTGCTCTCCCTAGCGCCTTCACTCGTCTGTCCCTGCACTCTGAACGCTGGAAAATGTCTGACTGTAAGATGGCCGCCGTATTTATAGGGCTGTGACATCGCAGGGCTGTCTGGCTGCTGATTGGCTGATTCCACCTTCCCAGAGTTCCTTGCCCCATGTACTCAGTCCTCACATGTATAGCCGCCATTTTAGGAAAAATGCAATTCGTTACCACGAAGTGCAAGGAAATTTGCATTCATTGCAAATAAATTTTTTCCTGAAATTCGAAACGAATTCCACTTCATCAGCTTCGATTTGCTCATCTCTAATAATAATAATTATTGCAGAGGACAGATGTATTACAATCGCAACCGAGTGTCTTGGAAAGGCTCCCAGGCCTACCATAAGCATTTACCTACTAGCCCATCTCAGAAGCATGGTCTAATAGGATGGCTCTCAGTACAAACAATAATGCTTTAAATAACTATATATTTCCAAGTATTATAGAAGCTATAAAAAAGTTCAAGCGCTCTGGAAAGGACAAACAGTGAAATATAACTTAAAACAAACAAAAAAAGTTCCCCCAAAGATAAATGGAAAAAACATGTTTACCATAGTTTACCATAGAAATGAAAACATACTTGGTATCATCATAATCATGACCCTTAAAATAACTATCATTTTAGTTTTATCACACAGTAAGCAGTGAGAAAAAAAAAAAAAATGCTGGTGGAAATGCTATTTTTTCTGGCCAAAAATCTAAAGAAATTAAAATAATAAATGATATGTGCTCTAAAAATACTACCAATAAAAAATGCCAAATGAACCACAAAACAAGCCATGATACGGCTACATTGACGGAAACATAAATAAGTTATAACTCTAAATATGGCGACATAAAAAGATCCTTTTTTTCCCCAAATAAAACATGTTTTGTTATGGAAAAATATTAAGATGTAACTAATACTAAAATATCTAATTTGGTATCGCTATATTTGTATGAACCAGTAAATTAACTTGTTACTTTTGCGCCATGATAACAACGAAATGCAAAAAATTATTGTAGTTTAATTGCATCACCCCCACAAAAATAATAAATAAATATATAAATGAGTAAAAATAATAAATAAATTATATTAACCCACAATTGGTACCACTGAAAATTACAACTCATCCAAGGAAAAACATGTCGTCGTACAGTTATATCAACAGAAAAATAAGATTGTTATCTCTCTTAAAAGGCAGTGATAAAAACACAAAAATAATTACTTGGTCGCTAACATCCAAACAATGTATGATGTTATGATCTCTACACATATGAATTTGCCACTATTTTTTGCCAGTTTTTGCCATATCTTTTATGATGTTTTCTCATAAATGTTTTTGTCTTTTTTGCAAACACTGTGCAGCGATCCCAGGAAAGAAGAGAGAGGATAGGATAAGTAGTGCCCACATTGATGGTAGCAGTAGTTACTCAATCTGACACTCTCCTGGGGCACACTCTGGTTATATTGTTCTCCTGCCTGATGACAGTTGAGGTGCACTTGACATTGATGATTATCAGGTGCAAAGCAGAGTCCCTTGGTGCAGCTAAGGATGTCAGTGTAGGGAAGCAGCGCAGGAAATAATCAGGCCAAGCTATCGGCAAATGATTCTTTACTGCAGATTCAAGTGCATTAATCATAGTTTCAGCATGCATAAATCGGGCAAATGTGTTACAAGCACAATTTCCACAGATTTAACAGGTTACATGGCTAAGATTTGAGTTAACAGGCACAGTTGTCTCTTGGGAACACCTTTCTTTATGCGGCACTTCTCTTGTTGACTTATTAACTAAGCATCCAGGCATGGGGATATGGCATTAGGATATGCTATGTGCATATACTCTTCTTAGAAACCTAGAGTAGTGTCTCCTGGCATACAATACTCATGCATATTTTTCATTCTCCTAAATGATAAAGAGCACCTCAAAGAGTACTCCACAGGGCCAGTCAACCAAATAAGACAAGTTTCTCTTGTTCTTCTGGAAAGAGACACAGCTTACATGTTGCATTGAGAGAGTTGCAAGCTTTATGGGATGTTATAATTCTCATGTCTCATTTTCAGGTGAATGGTAATTTGAAAGGTCTCTCTAGTTCATCTGAAGTTGTTCTAAAATGCTGAAATAAAATTGCTAAAGGTGTTATTTCTGCTATGATGTATTCTTAGGTGGGTAGAAAGGATCTATAATTATACCTACTTGCTGCTGCACAGCACCTAGGTAAACAGCAAGCAATAGGAACACCAGATTATTATTATTATTTTATCATAGTAAATTGGCAGACAAGGCTTCTAAACAAGCTTATGTAGCAAAAAGAGAAAGATAGTTAAGCCAGCATTACATCTGCTGCTAGCTCTTTAAAGCAAATGTAGGTAGCTTTTCTACTTGCAAGGCCTTAGAGGGAACCTCAGGGTGGGTACCATTACGGAGACCAGACATGATGACTATTGTAGGCTAGAAAACGCTCCTCTTGACTTCTGGGGAAAATATATGCAAATTATGTCTAACATCTGTTGACACCAGATTAGGACAGCTAATTTGAAAATCTTACCCAAAACCAGGAGGAGCATCGCCTAGGCTACAATACTGCGCACATGTACTTGACATACAAGCGGCTCTACATAATGAGAAAGAGTACCCTTTAGACAATGCATATATATTGTTAACTCCTTAACCCCTTAAGGACTCAGCCCTATTTCACCTTCTAGACTTGGCCAGTTTTTACAAGTCTGACCAGTGTCACTTTAAGTGCTGATAACGTTAAAACGCTTTGACGTATTCAGGCCATTCTGAGATTGTTTTTTGTCACATATTGTACTTCATGACACTGGTAAAATGAAGTAAAAAAAAAATAATTATTATTATTTCTGAAAAAAAATACAAAATTTACATTTTTTTTTTTTAAATTGCAAATTTCAAAGTTTCAATTTATCTACTTCTATAATACATAGTAATACCTCCAAAAATATTTATTACTTTACATTCCCCATATGTCTACTTCATGTTTGGATCATTTTGGGAATGATATTTTATTTTTGGGGGATGTTACAAGGCTTAGAAATTTAGAAGCAAATCTTGAAATTTTTCAGAAATTTTCAAAAAAACAATTTTTAGGGATTAGTTCAGGTCTGAAGTCACTTTGCAAGGCTTACATAATAGAAACCACCCACAAATGACCCCATTATATAAACTACACCCCTCAAAGTATTCAAAATGGATTTTTACAAGCTTTATTAACCCTTTAGGTGTTCAACAAGAATTAATGGAAAATAGAGATACAATTTAAAAATTTCCCTTTTTTGTCATATTTTCCATTTTAATATTTTTTTTTATTTTTACAAAGCAAGGGTTCACAGCCAAACAAAACTCAATATTTATGGCCCTGATTCTGTAGTTTACAGAAACACACCATATGTGGTCGTAAACAGCTGTACGGGCACACGGCAGGGCGCAGAAGGAAAGGAATGCCATACGGTTTTTGAAAGGCAGATTTTGCTGGACTGGTTTTTTTGTCACCATGTCCCATTTGAAGCCCCCCTGATGCACCCCTAGAGTAGAAACTCCAAAAAAGTGGCCCCATTTTAGAAACTACAGGATAGGGTGGCAGTATTGTTGGTACTACTTTAGGGTACATATGATTTTTGGTTGCTCTATATTACACATTTTTTGTGAGAATGAAGATAACATGAAATAGCTGTTTTGGCGCCGTTTTAATTTTTTGTTATTTACAACATTTATTTGACAGGTTAGATCATGTGATATTGTTATAGACCAGCATGTCATGGATTCGGCGATACTTAATATGTATACTTTTTTATTTATATATGTAAGTTTTACACAATGATTTCATGTTTGAAGCAACAAAAAAAAAAATCATGTTTTAGTGTTATCATAGTCTGAGAGCCATAGTTTTTTCAGTTTTTGGGTGATTACCTTGGGTAGGGTATGATTTTTGCGTGATGATATGACGGTTTTATTGGCACTATTTTGGGGTGCGTGTGACTTTTTGATCGCTTGCTATTACACTTTTTGTGATGTAAGGTGACAAAAGATGGTTTATTTAGCACAGTTTTTATTTGAAATTTTTTACTGTGTTTATCTGAGGGGTTAGGTTATGTGATATTTTTATAGAGCTGGTCGATACGGATCCGGTGATACCTAATATGTATACTTTTTTTATTTATGTAAGTTTTGCACAATGATTTCATTTTTGAAGCAAAAAACATCATGTTTTAGTGTCTCCATATTCTGAGAGCTATCTTAGGTAGGGTCTCATTTTTTGCAGGATGAGATGACGGTTTGATTGGCACTATTTTGGGGTGCATATGACTTTTTGATTGCTTCCTATTACACTTTTTGTGATGTAAGGTGACAAAAAATGGCTTTTCACACTGTTTTTATTTGTATTTTTTTACGGTATTCACCTGAGGGGTTAGGTCATGTGATATTGCTATAGAGCAAGTTATTACGGATGCGGTGATACCTAATATGTGTACTTTTTTTTATTTATGTAAGTTTTACACAATGATTTCATTTTTGAAACAAAAAAAATCATGTTTTAGTGTTTCCATAGTCTGAGAGCCATAGTTTTTTTTACTTTTTGGGCGATTATCTGGGGTAGGGTATGATTTTTGCGGGATGAGATGATGGTTTGATTGGCACTATTTTGGGGTGCGTATGACTTTTTGATCGCTTGCTATTACACTTTTTGTAATGTAAGGTGACGAAAAATAGCATTTTTTTACACCTTTCTTTTTACGGTATTCACCTGCGGGGTTAGGTCATGTGATATTTTTACAAAGCAAGTTATAGCGGATGCGGCGATACCTAATATGTATACTTTTTTATTTATTTATGTAAGTTTTACACAATGATTTCATTTTTGAAGCAAAAAAAAAATCATGTTTTAGTGTTTCCATAGTCTGAGAGCCATAGTTTTTTCAGTTTTTGGGTGATTACCTTGGGTAGGGTATGATTTTTGCGGGATGATATGACGGTTTGATTGGCACTATTTTGGGGTGCGTATGACTTTTTGATCGCTTGCTATTACACTTTTTGTGATGTAAGGTGACAAAAGATGGTTTATTTAGCGCAGTTTTTTTTTTTTACTGTGTTCATCTGAGGGGTTAGGTTATGTGATATTTTTATAGAGCTGGTCGATATGGACGCGGTGATACCTAATAAGTATACTTTTTTTTATTTATGTAAGTTTTACACAATGATTTCATTTTTGAAGCAAAAAAAATCATGTTTTAGTGTCTCCATATTCTGAGAGCTATCTTAGGTAGGGTCTCATTTTTTGCAGGATGAGATGACAGTTTGATTGGCACTATTTTGGGGTGCATATGACTTTTTGATTGCTTCCTATTACACTTTTTGTGATGTAAGGTGATAAAAAAATGGCTTTTTACACCGCTTTTATTTGTATTTTTTTACGGTATTCACCTGAGGGGTTAGGTCATGTGATATTTTTACAAAGAAAGTTATTACGGATGCGGCGATACCTAATATGTATACTTTTTTTTATTTATGTAAGTTTTACACAATAACAGCTTTTTTTTTTTTTTTTTTAAATGATGTTTTAGTGTCTATTCTGAGCCATAGTTTTTTAGCTTATTTTTTGTGAAATGAGGTGACGGTTAGATTGGTAAAATTTGGTGGGTTGGGTGATGTGATATTTTTATAGAGCCAGTCGATACAGATGCGGAGATACCAATATGCCCTTTTTTTACCAATTTTATTTTTTTACTTTATTTGGGGAAAATAGAAATATTTGTTTATTTTTACTTAAATTTTTTGGGGGGAAAACATAGTTTTTTTAATCTCACCATATTTTTATATATATATATATATATATATATATACACACACACTGTGAGAGAGTGACTGGAAAAGTAGTAGCGAATCGTTATATTTCCCCTAGGTTTCTTTCATATACCATGTACTATGCTACAGGAGGTGGATATCTCAACTAGGAAACTGTGTGAGATATCAGGAATCCAGGAAAAGCTGGTCTGCCTTAGCAAAGCATAGTTTGCTGAGGAATTTGGTAAATTCTGTTGTCGGGCCTGGATTTTAATGGAATGAGGATGCAGGTTGGTAGCGGGGCTCCTCATTCCCTTCCTGTCCAGAACAGGTTTCATATTGAGCTCTCAGCCAGGTGATGGAGCTCAGCTCATTTCTGGGCTATAAAGGTTTGCACTATGAGCATGTCGGTGGGGACTGGTTGAACTGACTGGCTTTCACCATTGCTACAGAAGTCTGCTAAAGCAACAAAAGGACACTGAGTTTATTTTGAATTGTGTCGTGTGGCTGGTAGTAGGACGTCTGTATAGAAAGGGTCATTTTATGTTTAGTTAGTGCTCAGCCGAGCAGGAATTTATTTAGTATCTTTGCCTGAATGTAAAGGCCTTATATTTTGTTTGTGGACAAAAATAAAGAAAACAGGCAAATCCCTGTGTGAACTGTGCCATTGTGTCACTGTCTCTGACTGCTGTGCCTACTACTATTGAGCTAACCCCCACAACACACACATTTTGTAAGGCCCCCTGCAAAATGCGGGCTGCAATGCACAAACACAGTCTGTGGGGCAGCCACGGCAGATCCGGCCGTTCCGCAAAAAGATAGGACATGTTGTATCTTTTTGCGGAACGGAAGTACGGGACAAAACGTCATGGAAGCACTCCATAGTGCTTCCGTAGGGTTCCGTTCCGTGTTTCCATTCCGCTCCATTCCTCATCTCCGGATTTGCGGACCCATTCAAGTGAATGGGTCTGCATCTGTGATGCTGAATACCCACGAAATGGCACCCGTGTACTGCAGTCCGCAATACGGCAATGGGAAGCACACGTTCGTGTGCAGGGGGCCTAAGTTTGTATACAGACATTCTGAATTCTAGTTCTACTTCAATGTGCAAAAGTCATGTGTTGACAATAGTTTACATATCTGTGCTTTCTATGTCAGGGGAAATAAATTCAAAGATTTTAGAACCAGTGTTTTTTTTTTGTTTTATTTAATAAGGCATGACAGTTCTAGGTTAACTCATCAAGTGGAGTTTTCTAGAAGCCCTCCAGATGGCAGAAGCAATACATTCAGCACATATAACAGGGCCTACTGAAGCAACATCCTCTATAAAAATCCATACAATATTCTTTGCCTTGACCACGGTAATAAGTAAAACAAAAAAATATATATATATCTCTCTCTGTCTCTCTGTCTCTCGTCTCCAAACTAAGTTTATATAGTGTATACCCACTAGAGTTGAATCCCTACAGAAGGTGCCAGATAGGCAAAAAACTCACAAAATGGATTCATTTGTGCAGAGGAAATTATTCTTTTTCACTAAGAAACAGTGATGTGAATAAATAAAAGCCTGCTGTAGTGAAAACGTGCTAGTTTAGCATATATGCTGCCAGAAGACACATCAAGCTGCTTGTCATCTAGTATAGAAACCCTCTGTCTACATTCCAGAGTGCTTGTATCCCGTAAGCAATTTTGTTATGTGAACAATTTTGCAAATGGCTTTTATAGGTCAATAAAAGAGAAACAAACATATAATCCACATGCATGTTTTTATTGAGCACTGAATAAAGCAAATAATTCTGAGAGTATCGGCTCCGCTTTATGCCTTGCTTATGTTCAAAACAAACACATTGTTCAAATTACCTTTGACGCTTGGAGATTTTTGTCTGTAGCAGAACTGTGATTCAGTCTATACACACTGTCATAGAACAAACAGCTGATCAACGATTCCCCAAGTACCATTTTGTCCGCAATGTGGAAAGTTTAGAAACTTTGCAGATACGTACATTGAAACACATCCTGAGTCACAGCCTGAATTAAAGTCCAGTGCTGCATTCTGCTGAATTCTGCAAGCTCCTGAGTTGAAATCTCCTGGCATTCCTTGAGAGTTCACTGTTAAATTTGATGATTTACAATACAAATTATTTGAATGTGTTATTCACATGCCATTTAAAAGACAAGTAATTCTCTAAATCCATCAAAGTAGTTAAGATTAGCATTAAGGGTATGGCCACACATTCAGGATTCTTTTATGCAAAAAATCAGGATTGAATTAAAAGAGAAGCTGTATCTGTCGTTTATAGTTTCTCTCCTTTTATGATCCACTCCTGATTTTGGCATCCAAGAAACCTGAGCATGTTGCTGTACCCTTAGGCTAAGTTCATACTAAGTTTGGTTAGAAAACTCCACAGTACACACTAAAAGAAATAAACATATACGTTCAAGAAAGTATCCCAACATCTGCAATTTTGGTATTCATTTGATGGATACACGAATTGAACAGTTGGTATCCATTGTTTTATACAGTTGGTATCCATTTGAATTTCACTTTTTTGTATTTTTGTTTTGTTCTCTTCAGACAGAACTAAACTGCATGAATAAAAACATCTGCCACTGACAGTCAAAATGTATCCAGACAATAACAAGCCATAAAATGACCTCTTATGCAAAATAACAGTTGATACCCAGTTATGGGTCTTAAAGCCAGATATCCCTCAAAGGAATGAAAACTAGGGATGAGCTAACCCGAACTGTATACATTTTTGTAAAAGTCCGGGTTCGGGTTCGGTGTTCGTCGCTTTCTTGGCGCTTTTTGAAAGGCTGCAAAGCAGCCAATCAACAAGCGTCATACTACTTGCCCCAAGAGGCCGTCACAGCCATGCCTACTATTGGCATGGCTGTGATTGGCCAGAGCACCATGTGACCCAGCCTCTATTTAAGCTGGAGTCACATAGCGCCGCACGTCACTCTGCTGTGATCAGCATAGGGAGAGGTTGCTGGTTAAGTGCATTTAACCAGCAATAGTCTGGTTATTTTTTGGCCATATACTACATCAGGGGCAAGCTGAGCCTGTCACCAAGTGCATTTAACCCTCAATGGTGTGGTTGTTTTTTGGCTAAATCCTACTTTAGGGTGAAGCTGTCACACCAAGTGCATTTAACCAGCAATAGTCTGTTTATTTTTTGGCCATATACTACATCAGGGGCAAGCTGTGCGTGTCACCAAGTGCATTTAACCCTCAGTAGTGTGGTTGGTCAAGCTGTCACACCAAGTGCATTTAACCATCAATAGTGTGTTTATTTTTTGGCCATATCCCAGTCTAATTCTGTCATTAAACGTATACCTGTCACCCAGCGCCTAAATACTAGGCCTCAAGTTTATATCCAGCTAAATCTGTCGTTACTGGTGTGGCTGGTCAAGTTATTTAGTGTCTGTCAAAGCACAGTTTTTGTTCTGGGTTGAAATACAATTCCCAATTAAGCAATTTCCTAATTTAGTGGTTTCTGCTGTATCAGAGCTATTTTAAATCTATCCCTAAAAGGGTATATCAGATTCAAGGTGCACATAGGGTCATTCTGAATAACTTCACACACACGCTACTGTGCATTTCCAAGTCTAATTCTGTCAGTAAACCTATACCTGTCACCCAGCGCCTAAATACTAGGCCTCAAATTTATATCGAGCTAAATCTGTCGTTACTGCTGTACTGTTGTGGCTGGTCAATTTATTTAGTGTCCGTCAAAGCACATTTTTTGTTCTGGGTTGAAATACAATTCCCAATTAAGCAATTTCCTAATTTAGTGGTTTCTGCTGTATCAGAGCTATTTTAAATCTATCCCTAAAAGGGTATATCAGATTCAAGGTGCACATAGGGTCATTCTGAATAACTTCACACACACGCTACTGTGCTTTTCCAAGTCTAATTCTGTCAGTAAACCTATATCTGTCACCCAGCGCCTAAATACTAGGCCTCAAATTTAGCTAAATCTGTGGTTACTGCTGTGCCTGTATTAGTGTAATACGGTACCTAAATAGATAGCCAGATAGTGTTCATTGGGCCAAATAATATTTTTGTTGTTGTGGTGAACGATGAGGAAAACATCTAGTAAAGGACGCGGACGCGGACATGGTCGTAATGGTGTTAGTGGACCCTCTGGTGTTGGGAGAGGACGTGGCCATTCTGCCACAGCCACACGTCCTAGTGTACCAACTACCTCAGGTCCCAGTAGCCGCCATAATTTACAGCGATATTTGGTGGGGCCCAATGCCGTTCTAAGGATGGTAAGGCCTGAGCAGGTACAGGCATTAGTCAATTTGGTGGCCGACAGTGGATCCAGCACGTTCACATTATCTCCCACCCAGTCTTCAGCAGAAAGCGCACAGATGGCTCCTGAAAACCAAGCCCATCAGTCTGTCACATCACCCCCATGCATACCAGGGAAACTGTCTCAGCCTCAAGTTATGCAGCAGTCTCTTATGCTGTTTGAAGACTCCGCTGGCAGGGTTTCCCAAGGGCATCCACCCAGCCCTTCCCCAGCAGTGGAAGACATAGAATGCACTGACGCACAACCACTTATGTTTCCTGATGATGAGGACATGGGAATACCACCTCAGCATGTCTCTGATGATGACGAAACACAGGTGCCAACTGCTGCGTCTTTCTGCAGTGTGCAGACTAAACAGGAGGTCAGGGATCAAGACTGGGTGGAAGACGATGCAGGGGACGATGAGGTCCTAGACCCCACATGGAATGAAGGTCGTGCCACTGACTTTCACAGTTCGGAGGAAGAGGCAGTGGTGAGACCGAGCCAACAGCGTAGCAAAAGAGGGAGCAGTGGGCAAAAGCAGAACACCCGCCGCCAAGAGACTCCGCCTGCTACTGACCGCCGCCATCTGGGACCAAGCACCCCAAAGGCAGCTTCAAGGAGTTCCCTGGCATGGCACTTCTTCAAACAATGTGCTGACGACAAGACCCAAGTGGTTTGCACGCTATGCCATCAGAGCCTGAAGCGAGGCATTAACGTTCTGAACCTGAGCACAACCTGCATGACCAGGCACCTGCATGCAAAGCATGAACTGCAGTGGAGTAAACACCCTAAAACCAAGGAAGTCACTAAGGCTCCCCCTGCTACCTCTTCTGCTGCTGCCGCCTCGGCCTCTTCCTCCGCCTCTGGAGGAACGTTGGCACCTGCCGCCCAGCAAACAGGGGATGTACCACCAACACCACCACCACCTCCGTCACCAAGCATCTCAACCATGTCACACGGCAGCGTTCAGCTCTCCATCTCACAAACATTTGAGAGAAAGCGTAAATTCCCACCTAGCCACCCTCGATCCCTGGCCCTGAATGCCAGCATTTCAAAACTACTGGCCTATGAAATGCTGTCATTTAGGCTGGTGGACACAGACAGCTTCAAACAGCTCATGTCGCTTGCTGTCCCACAGTGGAAGAGGAGGTGGCCCAGGAGGAGGAGGAGGAGGAGGAGGAGGAGGAGGAGGAGGGGTCATTTTTAGCACTTTCAGGCCAGTCTCTTCGAAGTGACTCAGAGGGAGGTTTTTTGCAACAGCAGAGGCCAGGTACAAATGTGGCCAGCCAGGGCCCACTACTGGAGGACGAGGAGGACGAGGATGAGGAGGAGGTGGAGGAGGATGAGGATGAAGCATGGTCACAGCGGGGTGGCACCCAACGCAGCTCGGGCCCATCACTGGTGCGTGGCTGGGGGGAAAGGCAGGACGATGACGATACGCCTCCCACAGAGGACAGCTTGTCCTTATCCCTGGGCAGCCTGGCACACATGAGCGACTACATGCTGCAGTGCCTGTGCAACGACAGCAGAGTTGCCCACATTTTAACGTGTGCGGACTACTGGGTTGCCACCCTGCTGGATCCACGGTACAAAGACAATGTGCCCACCTTACTTCCTGCACTGGAGCGTGATAGGAAGATGCGCGAGTACAAGCGCACGTTGGTAGACACGCTACTGAGAGCATTCCCAAATGTCACAGGGGAACAAGTGGTTGCCCAAGGCCAAGGCAGAGGAGGAGCAAGAGGTCGCCAAGGCAGTTGTGTCACGGCCAGCTCCTCAGAGGGCAGGGTTAGCATGGCAGAGATGTGGAAAAGTTTTGTCAACACGCCACAGCTAACTGCACCACCACCTGATACGCAACGTGTTAGCAGGAGGCAACATTTCACTAACATGGTGGAACAGTACGTGTGCACACCCCTCCACGTACTGACTGATGGTTCGGCCCCATTCAACTTCTGGGTCTCTAAATTGTCCACGTGGCCAGAGCTAGCCTTTTATGCCTTGGAGGTGCTGGCCTGCCCGGCGGCCAGCGTTTTGTCTGAACGTGTATTCAGCACGGCAGGGGGCGTCATTACACACAAACGCAGCCGCCTGTCTACAGCCAATGTGGACAAGCTGACGTTCATAAAAATGAACCAGGCATGGATCCCACAGGACCTGTCCATCCCTTGTGCAGATTAGACATTAACTACCTCCCCTTAAACATATATTATTGTACTCCAGGGCACTTACTCATTCAATCCTATTTTTATTTTCATTTTACCATTATATTGCGAGGCTACCCAAAGTTGAATGAACCTCTCCTCTGCCTGGGTGCCGGGGCCTAAATATATGCCAATGGACTGTTCCAATGTTGGGTGACGTGAAGCCTGATTCTCTGCTATGACATGCAGACTGATTCTCTGCTGACATGAAGCCAGATCCTCTGTTACGGGACCTCTCTCCTCTGCCTGGGTGCCTGGGCCTAAATATATGCCAATGGACTGTTCCAATGTTGGGTGATGTGAAGCCTGATTCTCTGCTATGGGACCTCTCTCCAATTGATATTGGTTAATTTTTATTTATTTTATTTTTATTCATTTCCCTATCCACATTTGTTTGCAGGGGATTTGCCTACATGTTGCTGCCTTTTTCAGCCCTCTAGCCCTTTCCTGGGCTGTTTTACAGCCTTTTTAGTGCCGAAAAGTTCGGGTCCCTATTGACTTCAATGGGGTTCGGGTTCGGGACGAAGTTCGGATCGGGTTCGGATCCCGAACCCGAACATTTCTGGGAAGTTCGGCCGAACTTCTCGAACCCGAACATCCAGGTGTCCGCTCAACTCTAATGAAAACCAAGCAAAGGGGTGTCCCCGTTATTGAGATCAGCATATCAACCATACAAAGTAGCCCCTATGTCAAGATCCAGCTCTTTTACAAGCCTTAAGGATGTGATAGGGAAAACCTAAACCAGTTATCCATCCACAAACAGCTTTTTCAGGGTGTTGCCCCTCATCAGTGTGGAGTAGGATTCTGGCTAACCCGGAGCAATGCCTTGGACACTACTCAAACAAAACAATAGCTGATCTTAGGGAGACCAGCTACTAAAAAACATTGTGGAGCTTAATTTAAAGGGGTTGTCCGGGTTCAGAGCTGAACCCGGACATACCCTTATTTTCACCCCAGCAGCCCTCCTGAGCCTGGCATCGGAGCATCTCATGCTCCGATGCGCTCCAGTGCCCTGCGCTAGATCGCGCAGGGCACAGGCTCTTGTGTTTTCAATAACACACTGCCGGGCGGTAACTTCCGCCCAGCAGTGTGTTCGGTGACGTCACCGGCTCTGAGGGGCGGGCTTTAGCTCTGCCCTAGCCGTTTTACTGGCTAGGGCAGAGCCAAATCCCGCCCATCAGTGCCGGTGACGTCACCGGGCTGCCTGTCAGCCCCATAGAGAGCCCGGTATGTCACCGGAACTCAGAAAAATGCCTTTGCCCTGCGCGATTTAGCGCAGGGCAAAGGAGAGCATCGGAGCATGAACTGCTCCGATGCTCATGTCAGGGGGCTGCCTGGGTGAAAATGGAGGGATGTCCAGGTTCAGCTCTGAACCTGGACAACCCCTTTAAGAGTCTCAACACAGCTGGTCTCCCTAAGATCAGCTATTGTTTTGTTTGAGTAGTCTCCAAGGCATTGCTCCCGGTTAGCCAGAATCATACCCTGAAACAGCTGTCAGTGGATGGATAACTGGGTTAGGTCTTCCCTGTCACATCCTTAAAGGGGTTATATGAGACTAACAAATGCTCCCTATATGCCATATGGGGGATAATTTGTTAATCTCGGATAACTTCTTTATGGCTTGTAAAATAGCGGGATCTTGACATAGGGGCCACTTAATATGGTGGATCTGGTGATCTCTGTAATGGGCACACTCCTTTGCTTGGTTTTCCTTCCTTTGGCCTCCTGCACATAAATGTTATTATTTTTTTTTCCCATTTACTTTCCGTTTTTTGCGTTCCGCATACGGACCGTATACAGAACCATTCAATTCAATGGATCCTCAAAAAACAGACGGCACTCCGTATGCCTTCCGTTTCCATATTTCCATATTTCCGTTCCGTTCAAAGATAGAACATGTCCTATTATTGTCCACATAACGGACAAGGATAGTACTGTTCTATCAGAGGTCAGCTGTTACTTTCCACAAAAAATGGAATGCACAAGGACGTCATCCGTATTTTTTGTGGATCCGTTTTTTGCGGACCGCAAAGTACTGAAAAAGCAATACGGTCGTGTTCAAGAGGCCTTTGAGGGATATCTGGCTTTCACTGTGTTGGACACCCATAACTGAGGCTCCATGGTTATTTTGCATTTTAATGTTTACCAGGGAGCTTTGAACTTTGGATTGCTGTGTTGAGACTTTTAAATGAGGCTCCACAATGTGTTTTTGTAGCTGGTCTCCCTAAGATCAGCTATTGTTTTGATAAAGTAACCTTTTGACATACTATTGCTCCCTAGAAGTCAATGGATACTGAATTAGGCTACATGCACATGAACGTATTTAGTTTCCGTATCCGTTCCGTATTGTTTTTTGCAGGATGCAGACCCATTCATTTGATTGGGCCCGCAAAAAATGCTGACAGCACACCGTGTGCTGTCCGCATCAGTATGACCGTTCTGTAGCCCTGCAAAAAAAAAATAGAACATGTCCTATTCTTGTTTGTTTTGCAGACAAGGATAGGCATTGTTGCAATGGATTCGCACAAAAAAAAGGATGACATACGAACGTCATCTGTTTTATTTTGTGTATCCGCAATTTGCGTACCACAAAACACATACGGTCGTGTGCATGTAGCCTTAGGGCTCGTATGCTTTAGTTTCCGTATTTCAGTTTTTCTGTTCTGTTTAAAGATAGAACATGTCCTATTATTGCCTGCAAATCGCGTTCAATGGGCCTGCAAAAAAAATTGAACACATACGGAATGTACTCCGTATGTCTTCCGTGTCCATTACGTTTTTGCAGAACCATGTATTGAAAATGTTATGCCCAGCCCAATTTTTTCTATGTAATTACTGTATACTGTATATGCTATATGGAAAAACGGAAAACACTACTGAAACAAAAAATGGAAAAAACAGATCCATTAAAAACAGACTGCAAAACACTGAAAAAAAACATACGGTCGTGTGAACAAGCCCTTAAACTGAGAATCTTGCTGATTGTTCTGAGCAGATCTATCAGACCAGTGTAAACAGCTGTGGGCTATAACATTATGTTCTAAGATTAATGCTTTGCTAATTTATTTTAGTTTTCAACAGGTTTTCAGTCATCTAAAAGCAAAACTGTCACCCCGGGTCATGCCAACCTGCATGGGTTCCTTGGTGTAGACCTCAGTGTTGTCCCTGGAAAAGGCCTCTGGCTGTACCACCATCTGAGAACAGAACTGTCGCTCTTGTAGTCTCTCTCTTACGGTTGGTCAAGTCGGACTACTAGGGTCATCATCTCCTCTAAGGTCTCTGGAATTTGATAACTAACACTCAGATCCTTCAAATTATTAGACAGACCGGACATAAACTGACTCTTCAGGACTGGTTCGTTCCATCCTGAAGGGACGCACCACCATCTGAATTGGGTGCAATACTCCTCCGCAGGGAGATAGCCCTGAACCAGTGCCTTTAGAGCAGTCTTGGCTACCAGAGTTCTGTCTGGTTCATCATAGAGGGTACCCAGGGCCTGAAAAAAAAACCTCCACAGAAGTTAGACAACTGGTGCCAGCAGGTAAAGAGAATGCCCAGTCCTGGGGATGACCCTGTAGTCAAGAAATGATAATACCCACGCTTTGATTCTCGGGACCAGAGGACACGGGGCGCAAACGGAAGTAGAGTTTGCAACTCTCCTTAAAGGAGAGAAACCTCTTCCGGTCTCCAGAAAAGGGTTATGGGAGCTTGATCTGGGGCTCAAAATGTGGACTGGAGGCCTGAGGAGTGGAAGAACCTTGCCCTAACTCAAAAGAATAGAGTTTCTCCCATAGCTCCTGCACATCTGTGTCAGGACAGAGACATGGTCAGTCAGGGTCTCCAGAGGATTCATTATACAGTGGTTGTTTCGCCTGTTAATCTGTAACGGTACACACACACACACACACACACACACACACACACACACAGGGGGGAGGATAGTGACCACTGCGCTCCACCCTCACCCCTGGCCCTGCCTACTTGCCTCATGAGTCCTGATGACAGGGGACAACTGGACGGCAGTCCCTAACTTAGAATATGTGCAGAGAAGACAGACAAGACAAAATACGGAACATGAACGGACAGGGTCAGAACCAAGAGAGCACGCAGTACAGAGGGTTAGGCAAAGAATGGTCAGGAGAAGCCGGGGTCAAATACCAGAAGAGTAGAGAAGTACCACAGGAGTCAGCAAAGAGTAGTCAGGTGGGAGCCGAGGTCAAAATAGCAGGAGGGATGCGCAGTACAGGAGGAGCAGCCAAAGGGTCATCAGGGAACATGATCAGGTAAGTATTCAGAAGTCAAACAAATCGCCAGGAACCTAAAATTAACAGGCAACCTGTGGCCAGCAGGCTGCCTGTTAAATACTGGCTAGCTGGGGTCATGTGACGTGGCCAGAATCACATGACCCACAGCAGGAAGTACAGCTGAGTACCGAGTGCCCAGCTCGGTGCTCAGATCCTGCCTGGTAGCTGGGGAAACTGGGGACACCTGGCAGATTGTACTGCATTTTCAATAGTAACGTTAAAGAAACAAAACATCCTTTAAAAAAAAGGGGCACCACAGCTCCTGAGATCCAGCTCCTGCTCTTCCTGTTGCGCTGTGCTATGTCTTGTTGTCGGATAGCATGGGGTTTCATGGCACGCTGATGTCCACGCACTGTGCACAGGTTGCAGTACAGTGTGTGGCTGACAAAGACCAGAAACGACTGCATTCACCGCTCCCTGGTCCTCCTGTACTACACCGCTCCCTGCTCTTTGCGATTCTCGCTGTGTGTCAGGCTGCACTGCATGCCCAGGGTGGACACCTGGAGCAGCTGTTACAAGGAGAGACAGTTCATGACATGTCTTTTATGGACCACTGGGTCAATGTTTTTTGTGGCAGCAGCGAGGCAGCACCCCAGCAACATGAACAAAACAGGTCCTTTTGACCCACCAACCCCCCTTACCCACAAATACTTCAGGACAGCTCCCACATCAAGCACCTCCACACACGGAAACTCAGCCAATCTCCAACAGTAGCATGGGATCATAAGTCATAACACACAGTGAAGCAGCACCCCAGCAACATGGCCAGGACAGGTCCTTTTGACCCACAAACCCCACTTACTCACAAATTCTTTGGGATGGCTCCCACAGCAGACACCTCCATGCATAGACACTCAGCCGATTTCCAACAGCAGCATGGAATCAGGAGCCATAACACACGGAAAGGCAGGACTCCAGCAACATGGCCAGGACAGCTTCTTTTGAACCCCCAACCTCTTTGTCACGGGTAGCACGGGGAAGGAAAGACAACCAAAGGGAACCACAACAAAACAACAGACTAAGCCCCAATCCTAGGGAACAAAGAGGTCACCTCCTAGCAATCCCTGATTCTCTCCCTAAGCTGCTAAAAACATGTGCAAATCTCAAAGGTAGAAATGCACATGCACAGGAACCTGAGACTGCTGAAACACTGCACCAAACCCTCAGCTTAGGGAACAGGGAAATAGGCAACTGGCTCCTTCAAAACTGAAGGAGCTAGTGTCTCCCTGAGGCCTAGTCAGAACAGATACAACAGGAAAAGGGAAAAGGACAGCTTGAGAAGCAACTGGAACAGGAGAACCACCAAACAAGCAGAGCACTCCTCAGAAGAACTAGCATCTGCAGGGAAACAAGTGATATATGACATATAAAGAGCCACCTGACTGATAATGAGCAGCATCTGCGAAAGGGTGGAAACCTATCAGCAACAATGAAAACAAGAGAGATCTGTCAGATAGATTCCTGAGTCTTCCGTCTATTTGAACTTCTGAACTGGCCAGGGCCAGCAGTGACACTCTTACCCACGATTTCATCGGGATGGCTCCCACAGCAGCCAGTTATTAACCTCTTCCATGGACACTCTCTTTCATTCTTGCTTAGCTTCCAGTGTTATATTGGAGAGGGTTTCACCACTACTTACACTACTACTATTGCAACTATGCAGAGACAGCTGATCTACTGCCTTGTATGTTCCATGCTATGCGGCTTTTGCTGCCACTACTATTGCGGCCGCATGCCTCTTATTGCCCTACCCTTTCCACATCCACACTGCACTGCTGCTGCTCCCAATTAAAGTGGAATGATTATTATAGGCTTGTTCACTACCAGCTACTTTTTCTTCTGACAATTAACACTTGTGCATGTGGTATGGGCAGGCATTCTGACCCTGTCAAGGCACAATTTTTGGACGGTCTGTCCCCCAAAAAGTTTTATCCCATAACACTATGTGTGTTTAAAAACCATCTGCCCCAATAAGTGACAATTTTTGAAAATAATAAAAAAGTATAATACATATGATGGCGCAATATGTTTTTAAAATTACTGTTTGTTAATGCAGACAAATGTGCATTTACCCATAGCCATGTATGTCTGCATCACTATTGCTTGGAGAGGGGGAAAGGGAAAAAGCAAAAATGCTGAGCTGTGATACCAAGCACAGCTGCTGTACAATGTACGTAATCTTGGTAATCTGCGAGAAGGCTGCAACACTAGGCCAGTGCCTACTCTAACAGCAGATCGATGGCGGTCCTAGGTGTCGGACCCCCATTGATTAAATACTGATTAACTATCCAGGCGTATGGTATAACTGTTTTCTTTTTACATAAACCAATAGTAAAAGTAATCAAAGCTTATTACTGAAAATTGCTACTTTCTCCACTTATCAGACTCCTCTTTTTCTCCCTCCTACACTGATCATACTCTCTCAGTTCAATGATGAATCCATCTTCAGAGATGCAGAGACAATGATGGTTTAGTATCTCACTGAGAGATCTGTTACAACTACTGCGCTTATTAGTCTATGAAGAGGAGAGGATGAGGAAGCAGTTACAGAGAGAGAAAGGTACATTATAGACACAAAGATGTTGCTTCTGGTTCTAATTCTGGTTCTATGATGTTTCTGGTTCTAGTTCTAGTTTTAATCTCTTACTCCAGTAAAGGATTTGAAGTTACACTGCTCAGTTCTTCTGTGTAATATCCTCCATGAAGCCACTACTTCTGAGGATGGGCTACAGAGAGTAGAGCAGAATCTCCTCTTTTCTATGTGTGCAGTTTATAGGAGCCACCATATCAGTAAGATTTAACCTACTGACAATTAGAGATTTAGCCTGTAGAGGAGAAAACTTGTGATAAATGCAGGATAAGGGCTCATGCACACAAATGTATTTTCTTGTCGCTTCCGTATTTTTGCAGACCGTATGCGGTACCATTCATTTCAATGGGTCCGCAAAAACAACAGAAGGTACTCCGTGTGCATTCCGTTTTTCCATTCCGCAAAAAGGTAGTGTATCTCCAATTATTGTCCGCAAATCACGGTCCGAGGCCCCATTCAAGTCAATGGGTCCGCCAAAAATATGGAACGCACACAGAACACATCCGTATGTCATCCGTATTTTATCTGTATTTTGTAGATCCCTACTGTACAAATGCTATGCCCAGCCCATATTGCTCATGTGTTTGGTGATTAAAAAGTTAATGTTTCCATTTATGATACGCAGAAAACGGATCGCATACGGAAACCATATGGATATGTTTTGTGGAATGACAGAACGGAAGAGGACTTAAATCAGAGAAAAAAATAAAAAACTCAGACACGGAACAACGGATCTGGGAAAAACGCACAGCAAAACAACAACGGTCGTGTGCATGAGCCCTAAAAGTCATATAATGGACAGGAATAATGGTATTCCTGAAGTCTCCTGAAATGACTTTACATGTTAACTGATAAGCTTACAGTAGCTCTGCTGCATCTTTACATATATAATTAGCAAGTTATTGTGTGTTACTGTAGCATATCAAAGTCAGGATTTTATATTTAAAGTTGCCTTACTGCACTGTACTTGTATTATAGTTGATGAAGACTATCCTGCTAGGAAGACTCTTAGCAGAGAACTCTTCAAAGGCTGCTTAAGACCCACTCATACTAAAATTTCTGTACATGACAAGTAGAAATTTGTATTGATTTTATGCATTTAGTTAGCACTACTAGATTCCACAGTGCTTTAAAGACATTAGCATCCAACTGTCTCCAATGGGGCTCACAATCTAAGTTTCCTATCAGTATGTCTTTGGAGTAAACCAGAGTACCCAGAGGAAACCCACTGAACCTAGGACCCCAGCACTGCAAGCCACCATGTTGCTGAATGTGAAGGATCATGCTTTTCCATTAGTATGGTATAATTTCTATAACTTGTAGTGATTACTAGATTTATATAACAGACACCTGAAGTTCCCAAAAGACTAGTACTCTAAGTGTCTCTCATTAATAGAGTGATACCCATAGTAATGTTAAATCTAAAATACTGTATACTGTAATCCTTCAGGGAGCTTGTACTGATTAATAATTTGTCTCTGCAGTTTTACACCTGCAGTGCATAGCATTCCTTTCTAGTACTTTGAAGAAATACTGTATAACAGTCATGCAATAATTATATAATACTGTAAAAAGTTAACTATTCTACGTATATGGCCCACATTATATTCACTAATTGTGCATTTGTTGCTGAATTTTAATTGCAGAATCAGCACAGAAATTCTGAAAAAGTACAGTATAACATAAGTGAATAGGGTTTTAACAAACCCACTTCCATCACAGTATAAAATATCCACAGTTGATTCTATGTTTGATGTTTTGTGTTTGTATCTCCTTACTATGAGGGGAATGTCTAAAAGTCAGTTTTGCTTAATTTTGCATTGTCACAATTAGCACCAAATATAGCAAATGTGATAAATTGATACATATAGTGTATTTTTAACCTCTCTGTGACCAAGGTCTTTAGTGCATGTAAGATCACATCACATTTTTTTAATTTCATATTTGATTTAATTATTTTTAGTATTTTTTTGGGGGTTTGGATTTTATGTTGTGCCCAAAAGAAAAGAGCAAAGAAATTAGAATTTATATATTTTATTTGTTTCCATTTGTAATTCAGTGTAATAAATTTGACAACAAAATTCAAGCAAATGATACGAAATATATGCGCTTTATTTAACCAACATCATCACTGTGATACCTGAGAACAAAGCTCCCTTTTTTTATTCTTGCATATCTTCCCGCATTAGCTGATATGAGTACTCGCTTTAAGCTCTATACTTGGTTCTTGCAAATTTCTTGAAATTTGATAGAAATTTAATTCGACTGGATTGGTCAGGCAATTCAGTTTGGACAAACCTGATTAGTTCATCTACATAACTCTTATTTATTGTGGTCTCTAACTCCGTACTAGCTTTAAAATGTATTGTCTCCTATGAGGCTCTTTCAATGTGGTCGCTGTTAACGCAAGACATTAGTCTCCGGCATGCGCAGTTAGTGTGAGTAGCGGCGCATGCATTAATGTATTACATAATCACATTACAGAACCTGGATTCTTTAATGATTGTGGTGTATGCCGCAAACCCGGGTTAGGATTTGTTATATAATACATTAATGCATGCACCGCTACTAGAGTTGAGCGAACACCTGGATGTTCGGGTTCGAGAAGTTCGGCCGAACATCCCGGAAATGTTCGGGTTCGGGATCCGAACCCGATCCGAACTTCGTCCCGAACCCGAACCCCATTGAAGTCAATGGGGACCCGAACTTTTCGGCACTAAAAAGGCTGTAAAACAGCCCAGGAAAGAGCTAGAGGGCTGCAAAAGGCAGCAACATGTAGGTAAATCCCCTGCAAACAAATGTGGATAGGGAAATGAATTAAAATAAAAATTAAATAAATAAAAATTAACCAAAATCAATTGGAGAGAGGTTCCATAGCAGAGAATCTGGCTTCCCGTCACCCACCACTGGAACAGTCCATTCTCAGATATTTAGGCCCCGGCACCCAGGCAGAGGAGAGAGGTCCCGTAACAGAGAATCTGTCTTCATGTCAGCAGAGAATTAGTCTGCATGTCATAGCAGAGAATGAGGCTTCACGTCAGCCACCACTGCAACAGTCCATTGGCATATATTTAGGCCCAGCACACACACAGGCAGAGGAGAGAGGTCCCGTAACAGAGAATCTGGCTTCATGTCAGCAGAGAATCAGTCTGCATGTCATAGCAGAGAATCAGGCTTCACGTCAGCCACCACTGCAACAGTCCATTGTCATAAATTTAGGCCCAGCACCCAGGCAGAGGAGAGAGGTCCCGTAACAGACAATCTGGCTTCATGTCAGCAGAGAATCAGTCTTCATATCATAGCAGAGAATCAGGCTTCACGTCACCCACCACTGTAAGAGTCAATTTTCATAAATTTAGGCCCAGAACCCAGGCAGAGGAGAAAGGTCCCGTAACAGACAATCTGGCTTCATGTCAGCAGAGAATCAGTCTTCATATCATAGCAGAGAATCAGGCTTCACGTCACCCACCACTGTAAGAGTCAATTTTCATAAATTTAGGCCCAGAACCCAGGCAGAGGAGAAAGGTCCCGTAACAGACAATCTGGCTTCATGTCAGCAGAGAATCAGTCTTCATATCATAGCAGAGAATCAGGCTTCACGTCACCCACCACTGTAAGAGTCAATTTTCATAAATTTAGGCCCAGAACCCAGGCAGAGGAGAAAGGTCCCGTAACAGACAATCTGGCTTCATGTCAGCAGAGAATCAGTCTTCATATCATAGCAGAGAATCAGGCTTCACGTCACCCACCACTGTAAGAGTCAATTTTCATAAATTTAGGCCCAGAACCCAGGCAGAGGAGAAAGGTCCCGTAACAGACAATCTGGCTTCATGTCAGCAGAGAATCAGTCTTCATATCATAGCAGAGAATCAGGCTTCACGTCACCCACCACTGTAAGAGTCAATTTTCATAAATTTAGGCCCAGAACCCAGGCAGAGGAGAAAGGTCCCGTAACAGACAATCTGGCTTCATGTCAGCAGAGAATCAGTCTTCATATCATAGCAGAGAATCAGGCTTCACGTCACCCACCACTGTAAGAGTCAATTTTCATAAATTTAGGCCCAGAACCCAGGTAGAGGAGAAAGGTCCCGTAACAGACAATCTGGCTTCATGACAGCAGAGAATCAGTCTGCATGTCATAGCAGAGAATCAGGCTTCACGTCAGCCACCACTGCAACAGTCCATTGTCATAAATTTAGGCCCAGCACCCAGGCAGAGGAGAGAGGTCCCGTAACAGACAATCTGGCTTCATGTCAGCAGAGAATTAGTCTGCATGTCATAGCAGAGAATCAGGCTTCATGTCAGCCACCACTGCAACAGTCCATTGGCATATATTTAGGCCTAGCACACAGGCAGAGGAGAGGTTCATTCAACTTTGGGTAGCATCGCAATATAATGGTAAAATGAAAATAAAAATAGGATTGAATGAGGAAGTGCCCTGGAGTCCAATAATATATGGTTATGGGGAGGTAGTTAATGTCTAATCTGGACAAGGGACGGACAGGTCCTGTGGGATCCATGCCTGGTTCATTTTTATGAACGTCAGCTTGTCCACATTGGCTGTAGACAGGCGGCTGCGTTTGTCTGTAATGACGCCCCCTGCCGTGCTGAATACACGTTCAGACAAAACGCTGGCTGCCGGGCAGGCCAGCACCTCCAAGGCATAAAAGGCTAGCTCTGGCCACGTGGACAATTTAGAGACCCAGAAGTTGAATGGGGCCGAACCATCAGTCAGTACGTGGAGGGGTGTGCACACGTACTGTTCCACCATGTTAGTGAAATGTTGCCTCCTGCTAACACGTTGCGTATCAGGTGGTGGTGCAGTTAGCTGTGGCGTGTTGACAAAAGTTTTCCACATCTCTGCCATGCTAACCCTGCCCTCAGAGGAGCTGGCCGTGACACAGCTGCCTTGGCGACCTCTTGCTCCTCCTCTGCCTTGGCCTTGGGCTTCCACTTGTTCCCCTGTGACATTTGGGAATGCTCTCAGTAGCGCGTCTACCAACGTGCGCTTGTACTCGCGCATCTTCCTATCACGCTCCAGTGCAGGAAGTAAGGTGGGCACATTGTCTTTGTAGCGTGGATCCAGCAGGGTGGCAACCCAGTAGTCCGCACAGGTTAAAATGTGGGCAACTCTGCTGTCGTTGCGCAGGCACTGCAGCATGTAGTCGCTCATGTGTGCCAGGCTGCCCAGGGGTAAGGACAAGCTGTCCTCTGTGGGAGGCGTATCGTCATCGTCCTGCCTTTCCCCCCAGCCACGCACCAGTGATGGACCCGAGCTGCGTTGGGTGCCACCCCGCTGTGACCATGCTTCATCCTCATCCTCCTCCACCTCCTCCTCATCCTCGTCCTCCTCGTCCTCCAGTAGTGGGCCCTGGCTGGCCACATTTGTACCTGGCCTCTGCTGTTGCAAAAAACCTCCCTCTGAGTCACTTCGAAGAGACTGGCCTGAAAGTGCTAAAAATGACCCCTCTTCCTCATCCTCCTCCTCCTCCTCCTGGGCCACCTCCTGTTCCATCATCGCCCTAAGTGTTTTCTCAAGGAGACATAGAAGTGGTATTGTAACGCTGATAACGGTGTCATCGCCACTGGCCATGTTGGTGGAGTACTCGAAACAGCGCAACAGGGCACACAGGTCTCGCATGGAGGCCCAGTCATTGGTGGTGAAGTGGTGCTGTTCTGTAGTGCGACTGACCCGTGCGTGCTGCAGCTGAAACTCCACTATGGCCTGCTGCTGCTCGCACAGTCTGTCCAGCATGTGCAAGGTGGAGTTCCACCTGGTGGGCACGTCGCATATGAGGCGGTGAGCGGGAAGGCCGAAGTTACGCTGTAGCGCAGACAGGCGAGCAGCGGCAGGATGTGAACGCCGGAAGCGCGAACAGACGGCCCGCACTTTATGCAGCAGCTCTGACATGTCGGGGTAGTTGTGAATGAACTTCTGCACCACCAAATTCAGCACATGCGCCAAGCAAGGGATGTGCGTCAAATTGGCTAGTCCCAGAGCTGCAACGAGATTTCGCCCATTATCACACACCACCAGGCCGGGCTTGAGGCTCACCGGCAGCAACCACTCGTCGGTCTGTTGTTCAATACCCCGCCACAACTCCTGTGCGGTGTGGGGCCTGTCCCCCAAACATATGAGTTTCAGAATGGCCTGCTGACGTTTACCCCGGGCTGTGCTGAAGTTGGTGGTGAAGGTGTGTGGCTGACTGGATGAGCAGGTGGAAGAAGAGGAGGAGGAAGCCGAGAAGGAGGAGGTGGCAACAGGAGGCAAAGAATGTTGCCCTGCGATCCTTGGCGGCGGCAGGACGTGCGCCAAACAGCTCTCCGCCTGGGGCCCAGCTGCCACTACATTTACCCAGTGTGCAGTTAGGGAGATATAGCGTCCCTGGCCGTGCTTACTGGTCCACGTATCTGTGGTTAGGTGGACCTTGCTACAGATGGCGTTGCGCAGTGCACACTTGATTTTATCGGATACTTGGTTGTGCAGGGAAGGCACGGCTCTCTTGGAGAAGTAGTGCCGGCTGGGAACAACATACTGTGGGACAGCAAGCGACATGAGCTGTTTGAAGCTGTCTGTGTCCACCAGCCTAAATGACAGCATTTCATAGGCCAGTAGTTTAGAAATGCTGGCATTCAGGGCCAGGGATCGAGGGTGGCTAGGTGGGAATTTACGCTTTCTATCAAATGTTTGTGAGATGGAGAGCTGAACGCTGGCGTGTGACATGGTTGAGACGCTTGGTGACGGAGGTGGTGGTGGTGGTGTTGGTGGTACATCCCCTGTTTGCTGGGCGGCAGGTGCCAACGTTCCTCCAGAGGCGGAGGAAGAGGCCGAGGCGGCAGCAGCAGAATAGGCCGAGGCGGCAGCAGCAGAAGAGGTAGCAGGGGGAGCCTGAGTGACTTCCTTGGTTTTAAGGTGTTTACTCCACTGCAGTTCATGCTTTGCATGCAGGTGCCTGGTCATGCAGGTTGTGCTCAGGTTCAGAACGTTAATGCCTCGCTTCAGGCTCTGATGGCACAGCGTGCAAACCACTCGGGTCTTGTCGTCAGCACATTGTTTGAAGAAGTGCCATGCCAGGGAACTCCTTGAAGCTGCCTTTGGGGTGCTCGGTCCCAGATGGCGGCGGTCAGTAGCAGGCGGAGTCTCTTGGCGGCGGGTGTTCTGCTTTTGCCCACTGCTCCCTCTTTTGCTACGCTGTTGGCTCGGTCTCACCACTGCCTCTTCCTCCGAACTGTGAAAGTCAGTGGCACGACCTTCATTCCATGTGGGGTCTAGGACCTCATCGTCCCCTGCATCGTCTTCCACCCAGTCTTGATCCCTGACCTCCTGTTCAGTCTGCACACTGCAGAAAGACGCAGCAGTTGGCACCTGTGTTTCGTCATCATCAGAGACATGCTGAGGTGGTATTCCCATGTCCTCATCATCAGGAAACATAAGTGGTTGTGCGTCAGTGCATTCTATGTCTTTCACCGCTGGGGAAGGGCTAGGTGGATGCCCTTGGGAAACCCTGCCAGCGGAGTCTTCAAACAGCATAAGAGACTGCTGCATAACTTGAGGCTGAGACAGTTTCCCTGGTATGCATGGGGGTGATGTGACAGACTGATGGGGTTGGTTTTCAGGCGCCATCTGTGCGCTTTCTGCAGAAGACTGGGTGGGAGATAATGTGAACGTGCTGGATCCACTGTCGGCCACCCAATTGACTAATGCCTGTACCTGCTCAGGCCTTACCATCCTTAGAACGGCATTGGGCCCCACCATATATCGCTGTAAATTCTGGCGGCTACTGGGACCTGAGGTAGTTGGTACACTAGGACGTGTGGATGTGGCAGAACGGCCACGTCCTCTCCCAGCACCAGAGGGTCCACTAACACCACCACGACCATGTCCACGTCCGCGTCCCTTACTAGATGTTTTTCTCATTGTTATGGTTCACCACAACAACAAATATATTATTTGGCCCAATGTATTGTATTCAAATTCAGCGGGATATAAATTTGAGGCCTAGTATTTAGGCGCTGGGTGACCGGTATGGATTTAGTGACAGAATTAGACTTGGAAATGCACAGAAGCGTGTGTGTGAAGTTATTCTGAATGACCCAATGTGCACCGTGAATATTATATACCCTTTTTGGGATAGATTTCAAATAGCTCTGATATAGCAGGAACCACTAAATTATGAAATTGCTAAATTGGGAATTGTACTTCAACCCAGAACAAAAAATGTGCTTTGACGGGCACTAAATAACTTTCCCAGCTACAACAGGACAGCGGTAACGAGAGATTTAGAGGGATTTAAATTTGAGGCCTAGTATTTAGGCGCTGGGTCACCGGTATGGATTTAGTGACAGAATTAGACTTGGAAATGCACAGAAGCGTGTGTGTGAAGTTATTCTGAATGACCCTATGTGCACCTTCAATATTATATACCCTTTTAGGGATAGATTTCAAATAGCTCTGATATAGCAGAAACCACTAAATTATGAAATTGCTAAATTGGGAATTGTACTTCAACCCAGAACAAAAAATGTGCTTTGACGGACACTAAATATCTTGCCCAGCAACAACAGTACAGCGGTGGGTAACGAGAGATTTAGAGGGATTTAAATTTGAGGCCTAGTATTTAGGCGCTGGGTGACCGGTATGGATTTAGTGACAGAATTAGACTTGGAAATGCACAGAAGCGTGTGTGTGAAGTTATTCTGAATGACCCAATGTGCACCTTGAATATTATATACCCTTTTTGGGATAGATTTCAAATAGCTCTGATATAGCAGGAACCACTAAATTATGAAATTGCTAAATTGGGAATTGTACTTCAACCCAGAACAAAAAATGTGCTTTGACGGGCACTAAATAACTTTCCCAGCTACAACAGGACAGCGGTAACGAGAGATTTAGAGGGATTTAAATTTGAGGCCTAGTATTTAGGCGCTGGGTCACCGGTATGGATTTAGTGACAGAATTAGACTTGGAAATGCACAGAAGCGTGTGTGTGAAGTTATTCTGAATGACCCAATGTGCACCTTCAATATTATATACCCTTTTAGGGATAGATTTCAAATAGCTCTGATATAGCAGAAACCACTAAATTATGAAATTGCTAAATTGGGAATTGTACTTCAACCCAGAACAAAAAATGTGCTTTGACGGACACTAAATATCTTGCCCAGCAACAACAGTACAGCGGTAACGAGAGATTTAGAGGGATTTAAATTTGAGGCCTAGTATTTAGGCGCTGGGTGACAGGTATGGGTTTAGTGACAGAATTAGACTTGGAAATGCACAGAAGCGTGTGTGTGAAGTTATTCTGAATGACCCAATGTGCACCTTCAATATTATATACCCTTTTAGGGATAGATTTCAAATAGCTCTGATATAGCAGAAACCACTAAATTATGAAATTGCTAAATTGGGAATTGTACTTCAACCCAGAACAAAAAATGTGCTTTGACGGACACTAAATATCTTGCCCAGCAACAACAGTACAGCGGTAACGAGAGATTTAGAGGGATTTAAATTTGAGGCCTAGTATTTAGGCGCTGGGTGACAGGTATGGGTTTAGTGACAGAATTAGACTTGGAAATACACAGTAGCGGGTGTGTGTGAAGTTATTCTGAATGACCCAATGTGCACCTTCAATATTATATACCCTTTTTGGGATAGATTTCAAATAGCTCTGATATAGCAGGAACCACTAAATTATGAAATTGCTAAATTGGGAATTGTACTTCAACCCAGAACAAAAAATGTGCTTTGACGGACACTAAATATCTTGCCCAGCAACAGTACAGCGGTAACGAGAGATTTAGCGGGATATAAATTTGAGGCCTAGTATTTAGGCGCTGGGTCACCGGTATGGATTTAGTGACAGAATTAGACTTGGAAATGCACAGAAGCGTGTGTGTGAAGTTATTCTGAATGACCCTATGTGCACCTTCAATATTATATACCCTTTTAGGGATAGATTTCAAATAGCTCTGATATAGCAGAAACCACTAAATTATGAAATTGCTAAATTGGGAATTGTACTTCAACCCAGAACAAAAAATGTGCTTTGACGGACACTAAATATCTTGCCCAGCAACAACAGTACAGCGGTGGGTAACGAGAGATTTAGAGGGATTTAAATTTGAGGCCTAGTATTTAGGCGCTGGGTCACCGGTATGGATTTAGTGACAGAATTAGACTTGGAAATGCACAGAAGCGTGTGTGTGAAGTTATTCTGAATGACCCAATGTGCACCTTCAATATTATATACCCTTTTAGGGATAGATTTCAAATAGCTCTGATATAGCAGAAACCACTAAATTATGAAATTGCTAAATTGGGAATTGTACTTCAACCCAGAACAAAAAATGTGCTTTGACGGACACTAAATATCTTGCCCAGCAACAACAGTACAGCGGTAACGAGAGATTTAGAGGGATTTAAATTTGAGGCCTAGTATTTAGGCGCTGGGTGACAGGTATGGGTTTAGTGACAGAATTAGACTTGGAAATACACAGTAGCGGGTGTGTGTGAAGTTATTCTGAATGACCCAATGTGCACCTTCAATATTATATACCCTTTTTGGGATAGATTTCAAATAGCTCTGATATAGCAGGAACCACTAAATTATGAAATTGCTAAATTGGGAATTGTACTTCAACCCAGAACAAAAAATGTGCTTTGACGGACACTAAATATCTTGCCCAGCAACAACAGTACAGCGGTAACGAGAGATTTAGCGGGATATAAATTTGAGGCCTAGTATTTAGGCGCTGGGTCACCGGTATGGATTTAGTGACAGAATTAGACTTGGAAATGCACAGAAGCGTGTGTGTGAAGTTATTCTGAATGACCCTATGTGCACCTTCAATATTATATACCCTTTTAGGGATAGATTTCAAATAGCTCTGATATAGCAGAAACCACTAAATTATGAAATTGCTAAATTGGGAATTGTACTTCAACCCAGAACAAAAAATGTGCTTTGACGGACACTAAATATCTTGCCCAGCAACAACAGTACAGCGGTGGGTAACGAGAGATTTAGAGGGATTTAAATTTGAGGCCTAGTATTTAGGCGCTGGGTCACCGGTATGGATTTAGTGACAGAATTAGACTTGGAAATGCACAGAAGCGTGTGTGTGAAGTTATTCTGAATGACCCTATGTGCACCTTCAATATTATATACCCTTTTAGGGATAGATTTCAAATAGCTCTGATATAGCAGAAACCACTAAATTATGAAATTGCTAAATTGGGAATTGTACTTCAACCCAGAACAAAAAATGTGCTTTGACGGACACTAAATATCTTGCCCAGCAACAACAGTACAGCGGTGGGTAACGAGAGATTTAGAGGGATTTAAATTTGAGGCCTAGTATTTAGGCGCTGGGTCACCGGTATGGATTTAGTGACAGAATTAGACTGGGATATGGCCAAAAAATAAACAGACTATTGCTGGTTAAATGCACTTGGTGTGACAGCTTCACCCTGATGTAGGCTTTAGCCAAAAAACAACCACACCATTGAGGGTTAAATGCACTTGGTGACAGGCGCAGCTTGCCCCTGATTTTGTATATGGCCAAAAAATGAACAGACTATTGCTGGTTAAATGCACTTGGTGTGACAGCTTCACCCTGATGTAGGCTTTAGCCAAAAAACAACCACACCATTGAGGGTTAAATGCACTTGGTGACAGGCGCAGCTTGCCCCTGATTTTGTATATGGCCAAAAAATGAACAGACTATTGCTGGTTAAATGCACTTGGTGTGACAGCTTCACCCTGATGTAGGCTTTAGCCAAAAAACAACCACACCATTGAGGGTTAAATGCACTTGGTGACAGGCGCAGCTTGCCCCTGATTTTGTATATGGCCAAAAAATGAACAGACTATTGCTGGTTAAATGCACTTGGTGTGACAGCTTCACCCTGATGTAGGCTTTAGCCAAAAAACAACCACACCATTGAGGGTTAAATGCACTTGGTCGCAGCTTGTGCTGGCGCACCACAAGACACAAAATGGCCGCCGATCACCCCAGAAAAATGAGACTGACAAACGGTCTGTGCAGCCTAAAAACAGTGAGCAATTGAGGATCAGCAGCTCAATGATCCACAGCTGCAGATCGATCAGTTAATCAAGTCCTTTGGAGGAGTTAATCTGCCTAATCTCGCCCTACTGTCGCAGCCGCAACCTCTCCCTACGCTAATCAGAGCAGAGTGACGGGCGGCGCTATGTGACTCCAGCTTAAATAGAGGCTGGGTCACATGGTGCTCTGGCCAATCACAGCCATGCCAATAGTAGGCATGGCTGTGATGGCCTCTTGGGGCAAGTAGTATGACGCTTGTTGATTGGCTGCTTTGCAGCCTTTCAAAAAGCGCCAAGAAAGCGTCACAAAAGCGCCAAGAAAGCGACGAACACCGAACCCGAACCCGGACTTTTACGAAAATGTCCGGGTTCGGGTCCGTGTCACGGACACCCCAAAATTCGGTACGAACCCGAACTATACAGTTCGAGTTCGCTCATCCCTAACCGCTACTCACACTAACAGCGCATGCGCATCACTATTGAAGTCTCGTGTTAACAGCAGCCACATTGACAGAGCCTCATCGGAAGCAATACATTTTAATGCTCGTACAGACATAGGGATCACAAATAAATATGAGTTATGCAGATAAACAAAATGTGTTCATCCAGGGCAGGATGAACTGGTTCGCTCATCACCATTACAAATATACTCTACCTGAATTGAAAGTGCTCCACTTGCCCTGAAAAGTTGTGTATGACATTCTGGGGTCTCCTAGGACTGTATGCAACTCCTTTCAAGCTCTTTAACACAATGCATGGTTGCAGGTTGTAACAAACCTGTTTAAAGAACTGCACTGCAGGATTTTTTACATTGAAAAAAAGGATGCAAAACATATTTGCTTTTTCATGGCAAATACTGACGATGTGTATACACATACAACACCTAGGATCATATGATCCTCCTTCTCCATCTTCCGTGCTTTCTGATCTGAAAAAATGATCAGTGCCATTTTAATAAATTCACCTGATTTGAATTGCCAATAATTCAGGCTCCGATTTGCCCCAATATTTGGAAAATTCTGGTCAAATTCGATTGTTTAGAATCAATTTCCTTAACTAAATTTTTTGTCACAGATAGATTTCCATTTCAACTCCCTGTCACTTCATAACTTCATAAAAAAAAAAAAACTGCCAGCCCAGTTTCTCTAATGGCTGAGTGATATACAGATAGATTTGGCATTAAAATAATGGATGTCTATATAAACAATAGCTGTACAATGCATTGACAATTACGATATATATATATATCCAAGTGAAACAAGTTAATAACACGGCTCTCACCTGCTCCTTCTCTGCTATGAGCACGGAAGATAAACCGCACTTGGATGTGGGTAACTTGAAGTCCAAACCAGAAAACTAACATCCAGCTCAATCTCACAAAGGTTCAACGGTTTATTAGCGCGGTGACCCAAATGAGATGCTGCCAATCACATGCATCAACTCTTTAGTTTAAAAGTTATATAATCAATTAGCTAAAAACATATCAATATTCAACACAAAAGAACATCTAGAGTGGGAAAATTGATATCACTATATCGTATAGCATTATTGCTGTAGTATCAAATCCAATCTTTTATTCAGTCCCTCAGGCTGACAGCTGTCCAACAAAAAAAATCCAAAAGGATTCCCTATTAAGACGTTTCCTCTTATGATCACCTCCTCTGACTGGTGCTTTAACCCTCTCAATGCCCTGCACTTGCATGCCAGATGTGTCTCCACCATGGGCTACCGCGAAGTGAACGCTGGCCGCAGACACATTGCGGCACCGATGGTGCGGCACGTCCGAGATGTGTTTGCGTATCCTCAACTTAATAGCATTGGTGGTGCAGCCAACATACTGTAAGTTGCAGATCCTACATGTAATCAGATATACTGCATAAGTTGTATTACAATTTAGGTATGACCTTATAATAAAATATTTGCCATTTACAGTAGGCCTGAATGATTTAGCCACCATAGTATGATCGCAGCACATACATTTACTATGTCCACATCTATAGCTGCCTTTCATTATTAACCAATTTGGCTGCAACATTTTCTTGTCCTGATAAAGACTAGGACTAACATAAGTCGCCACAGTGGAGGCTCTACAAGCCGCACATCTTATACCTCCCGCTGCTATCACTGCCCCATTGCTTGTCATATGCCAAGATTGGGAGGTGATTTCTAACGATCTTGTAAACTTTAGGGCATTCAGCACTAAATTGTGTTACAAAGGTACTCTGAGCTGTCTTTTCTAATGGTGCTTGTGGCTCAACAGAGCTATGTTTTATTTTAGGATAAACTAGCAGGTCTCTCTCTGTATCTAGTACCTGTTGCATGCAACTAGTGATATGCTTTCGGGAATAAACCCTCTGTACCAACCTGCTTGTGATGTCTCCTGCTTCTAATACAAAAGAGTCCACATCTGTGCAGTTTCGTCTAGCACGGATCATCTCATCCCTAGGTATATTATGTAAGGTATGTGATGGGTGACAAGAGGATCTGTGTAATATGGTGTTACCTGCTAAAGGTTTTCTGAAGGTAGCAAATCCCCCAAAACAACTTCTTGCTGTTCATGGTGAATACTAAAGGAAATGGTTTCCAAACAGGAATTGATGTATTGGGTGAAAGGTGGAATGGCCGCCACATCCCCAGACCAAATAAATAACAGGTCATCGATGTAGCGACCATACTACCTTATACCATCCCAATATAGGTGGGCGTCGATGAGGAGAAAGCCCCTCTCTCACCATGCCATAACAATATTGGCTATGGAGGGAGAGAACTTAGCCCCCATCGACACCACTGATACCTGTAAATAAAATGTATCATTGAACATGAAGAAATTGTGCCTGAGGAGGAAGGTCCCCACCAAAATTAAATATTCCTGCAATCCTTTGGTAAAATCACTATGTTTCCAGAAACCAGGAGAAGGATTTGAGCGCTAGCTCATGCGGTATATTCGTATATAGTGAAACTACGTCCGCTGTAATCCACGTGTACTGCTTAGACCATTTAACTGTACTAATGGCCTATAGGACTGATCTTGTGTCACTGAGAAACCCTGGTATATGTGGGACTAAGGGTTGGAGAAGTGAATCCACCCACTGCGACAATATTTCAGAAAAAGTGCCAATTCCTGCTACTATTGGTCTAAGTGGAGGAGGAAAGACATCTTTATGCGTTTTGGGGTGTGCATGGAAGACAGAGATGACCGAATGATCAGTGTAAATATAATCAGTTTACCTTTTACTAAGGAACGCCGAGTTTAGACCTAGAGATAATAATTCCATCATTTCCCTTTGGAAGGTGGGGAGCGGGTTCTCTCTCAGCGCAGCATACACACCTGTGTCACTTAACATGGTCTCAATCTGTGATTTGTAAATTCCACTGTCGAGTACAACTACCACTCCCCACTTATCAGCCTGCTTAATAATGATGTCATTTCTGTCTTTCAACTCTCGTAATGCCTGAAACTCCCTTTTAGTAAACTGCACTTGGATGTGGGTAACTTGAAGTCCAAACCAGAGACTGAACATCCAGCTCAATTTCGCAAAGGTTCAACGGAACTTTATTAGCGAGGTTAAAAATTATACATCCAGTGCAACCAGTCTTAGTCTACACGTTTCGGGCTGTCAGGTATATAAGCCCTTACTTATGACATGCTGAACACACAACTAAGTGCAGCATATAAAGTGGGTCAACACCTGTGCCCCTAATTGGGCTGTCATGTGACCCAAATGAGACACTGTCAATCACATGCATCAACTCTTCAGTTTAAAAGTGATATAATCAATCAGCTAAAAGCACCATATTACACGGATCCTCTTGTCACCCATCACATACCTTACATAATATGCCTAGGGGTGAGATGATCCGTGCTAGACGAAACTTTTGTATTAGAAGCAGGAGACATCACAGGCAGGTTGGTACAGAGGGTTTATTCCCGAAAGCATATCACTAGTTGCATGTGACAGGTACTAGATATAGAGAGAGACCTGCTAGTTTATCCTAAAATAAAACATAGCTCTGTTGAGCCACAAGCACAGTTAGAAAAGACAGCTCAGAGTACCTTTGTAACACAATTTAGTGCTGAATACCCTGAAGTTTGTAAGATCGTTAGAAATCACCTCCCAATCTTGGCATATGACAAGCAATGGGGCAGTGATAGCAGCGGGAGGTATAAGGTGTGTGGCTTGTAGAGCCTCCACTGTGGCGACTTATGTTAGTCCTAGTCTTTATCAGGACAAGAAAATATTGCAGCCAAACTGGTTAATAATGAAAGGCAGCTATAGATGTGGACATAGTAAATGTATGTGCTGCGATCATACTATGGTGGCTAAATCATTCAGGTCTACTGTAAATGGCAAATATTTTATTATAAGGTCATACCTAAATTGTAATACAACTTATGCAGTATATCTGATTACATGTAGGATCTGCAACTTACAGTATGTTGGCTGCACCACCAATGCGATTAAGGTGAGGATACGCAAACACATCTCGGACGTGCCACACCATGGGAGCCGCAATGTGTCTGCGGCCAGCATGCACTTTGCGGTAGCCCATGGTGGAGACACGTCCGGCATGCAAGTGCAGGGCATTGAGAGGGTTAAAGCACCAGTCAGAGGAGGTGATTATAAGAGGAAACTTCTTAGTAGGGAATCCTTTTGGATTTTTTTGTTGGACAGCTGTCAGCCTGAGGGACTGAATAAAAGATTTGATTTGATACTACAGCAATAATGCTATACGATATAGTGATATATATTTTCCCACTCTAGATGTTCTTTTATTTCGAATATTGATGTTTTTAGCTGATTGATTATATAACTTTTAAACTGAAGAGTTGATGTATGTGATTGGCAGCATCTCATTTGGGCCACATGACAGCCCAATTTGGGGCACAAGTGTTGACCCACTTTATATGCTGCACTTAGTTGTGTGTTCAGCATGTCATGAGTAAGGGCTTATATACCTGACAGCCCGAAACGCGTAGACTAAGACTGGTTGCACTGGATGTACAAACTGGATTCCCAAAAAGTTGGGACACTATACAAATCGTGAATAAAAACTGAATGCAATGATGTGGAGGTGCCAACTTCTAATATTTTATTCAGAATAGAACATAAATCACGGAACAAAAGTTTAAACTGAGAAAATGTACCATTTTAAGGGAAAAATATGTTGAATCAGAATTTCATGGTGTCAACATTTCCCCAAAAAGTTGGGACAGGGCCATTTTCACTTACAACACTCAACAGACATCTGGGGACCGAGGAGACCAGTTTCTCAAGTTTAGAAATAGGAATGCTCTCCCATTCTTGTCTAATACAGGCCTCTAACTGTTCAATCGTCTTGGGCCTTCTTTGTTGCACCTTCCTCTTTATGATGCGCCAAATGTTCTCTATAGGTGAAAGATCTGGACTGCAGACTGGCCATTTCAGTACCCGGATCCTTCTCCTACGCAGCCATGATGTTGTGATTGATGCAGAATGTGGTCTGGCATTATCTTGTTGAAAAATGCAGGGTCTTCCCTGAAAGAGATGACGTCTGGATGGGAGCATATGTTGTTCTAGAGCCTGAATATATTTTTCTGCATTGATGGTGCCTTTCCAGACATGCAAGCTGCCCATGCCACACACACTCATGCAACTCCATACCATCAGAGATGCAGGCTTCTGAACTGAGCGTTGATAACAACTTGGGTTTTCCTTGTCCTCTTTGGTCCGGATGACATGGCGTCCCAGATTTCCAAAAAGAACTTTGAATCGTGACTCGTCTGACCACAGAACAGTCTTCCATTTTGCCACACTCCATTTTAAATGATCCCTGGCCCAATGAAAATGCCTGAGCTTGTGGATCTCGCTTAGAAATGGCTTCTTCTTTGCACTGTAGAGTTTCAGCTGGCAACGGCGGATGGCACGGTGGATTGTGTTCACTGACAATGGTTTCTGGAAGTATTCCTGAGCCCATTCTGTGATTTCCTTTACAGTAGCATTCCTGTTTGTGGTGCAGTGTCGTTTAAGGGCTTGGAGATCACGGGCATCCAGTATGGTTTTACGGCCTTGACCCTTACGCACAGAGATTGTTCCAGATTCTCTGAATCTTCGGATGATGTTATGCACAGTTGATGATGATAGATGCAAAGTCTTTGCAATTTTTCGCTGGGTAACACCTTTCTGATATTGCTCCACTATCTTTCTGCGCAACATTGTGGGAATTGGTGATCCTCTACCCATCTTGGCTTCTGAGAGACACTGCCACTCTGAGAAGCTCTTTTTATACCCAATCATGTTGCCAATTGACCTAATTAGTGTTAATTGGTCTTCCAGCTCTTCGTTATGCTCAAATTTACTTTTTCCAGCCTCTTATTGCTACTTGTCCCAACTTTTTGGGGATTTGTTGACACCGTGAAAATTTTAATCAACGTATTTTTCCTTTAAAATGATACATTTACTCGGATTAAATGTTTGATCTGTCATCTACGTTCTATTACAAATAAAATATTGACATTTGCCATTTCCACATCATTGCATTCAGTTTTTATTCACAATTTGTTTAGTGTCCCAACTTTTTTGGAATCCGGTTTGTATAATTTTTAAGCGCGCTAATAAAGTACCGTTGAACCTTTGCAAAATTGCGCTGGATGTTCGTTTTCAGGTTTGGACTTCATATATAGTCACGCCAGCGAGCCATGCCCACCGCTGTCCTGTTGTCCTAGGCAGACATGGCTGTTGCTCCTCTCTCCCTGACTAAGCAGCTGATCAACCTCCTTATTTAGCTGGCCTGTGGTTCCACCTCCTCGGCTGAGCTTTATCTTATGTCTTGTAACCACCAAAGGTGTGATCTCTTGTCATTAGACTTTACTGTACCTCATCTGACTAACGATTTTCCGGACTGCCCCAACCTTGGAATTGCTATCTGAATTATGCATATACACAGGCTACCCTACCTAGGAATTGCTATCTGGAATATGCAAGTACTTAGTCTACCCTGAACTTGGATTAGATTCAGACTACGCCTTGGACCTGATTCCTTGGTGCTTTGCATCAGTGTCTGCAGTGAAGTCCAGATGTTCACATGTACACAATCTGCAGTGAAGTCCAGATCCTTGTCCAGATGTTAAAGGATGAATACCAGGGAATAGGTTAGTTTGCACAGTAGGTCCACACCTTTTTGCCCATTTCACACATATATATATATAGATCCATAGAAAAGGTCAGGCAGCACTCCCTTCACATGCAGCTGTAGCTGTAAGGTGCCCGCGGTGGTCCCTCGATTCAGGACGCATGACAACAAAGAAAATCTGCAGCACTCCTTGAACTATAAAACATGTGTAGTTTATTCACACATGTCAAAATTTGACATGTGTGAATAAACTACACATTTTTTATACTTCAAGGAGTGCTGCGGATTTTCTTTGTTATATATATATATATATATATATATATAGATTGTGTAGGATCAGGGCAGCACTCCTGGTATCCGACCGATGGGTGCCAGCGGCGATAACACCTTACCACGGTGTACAATGTAGAACAAAAAAGGCACCGCAGCACATCCGTAGGTGAAAAATAGTGGATCTTTATTCACCCTTGCGACGTTTCAGTCCTCTTACTGGGACTATTATCAAGGCTTGATAATAGTCCCAGTAAGAGGACTGAAACGTCGCAAGGGTGAATAAAGATCCACTATTTTTCACCTACGGATGTGCTGCGGTGCCTTTTTTGTTATATATATATATATATATATATATATATATATATATACACACATTTATATACATATATAACAAAAAATAGATGAGCAGCACACCATTTTTCAGTATGTGCAATTCCTTGGAGCAAAGCATGGACTTGATCCAGATTAGATATGTGTAGTAAAAAAATCCAAGGCAGCACACAAGGGCTTGACAAAGGCTTCATAGAGAGAGCTGAAATGTTGCTGTTTTCACATGGGTGAATAAAATACCCTTCTGTTTTTCACAGATATTTGTGTGCTGCCTTGTATTTTTTACTACACATATATATATATATATATATATATATATATATATATATATACACACACACACACTCACCTAAAGAATTATTAGGAACACCTGTTCTATTTCTCATTAATGCAATTATCTAGTCAACCAATCACATGGCAGTTGCTTCAATGCATGTAGGGTTATGGTCCTCATCAAGACAATCTCCTGAACTCCAAACTGAATGTCAGAATGGGAAAGAAAGGTGATTTAAGCAATTTTGAGCGTGGCATGGTTGTTAGTGCCAGACGGGCCGGTCTGAGTATTTCACAATCTGCTCAGTTACTGGGATTTTCACGCACAACCATTTCTAGGGTTTACAAAGAATGGTGTGAAAAGGGAAAAATCATCCAGTATGCGGCAGTCCTGTGGGCGAAAATGCCTTGTTGATGCTAGAGGTCAGAGGAGAATGGGCCGACTGATTCAAGCTGATAGAAGAGCAACGTTGACTGAAATAACCATTTGTTACAACCGAGGTATGCAGCAAAGCATTTGTGAAGTCACAACACGCACAACCTTGAGGCGGATGGGCTACAACAGCAGAAGATACACCAGGTACCACTCATGTCCACTACAAATAGGAAAAAGAGGCTACAATTTGCACGAGCTCACCAAAATTTTGACAGGAAAAATGTTGCCTGGTTTGATGAGTCTCGATTTCTGTTGAGATATTCAAATGGTAGAGTCCGAATTTGGCATAAACAGAATGAGAACATGTATCCATTATGCCTTGTTACCACTGTGCAGGCTGGTGGTGGTGGTGTAATGGTGTGGGGGATGTTTTCTGGGCACACTTTAGGCCCCTTAGTGCCAATTGGCCATCGTTTAAATGCCACGGGCTACCTGAGCATTGTTTCTGACCATGTCCATCCCTTCATGACCACCATGTACCCATCCTCTGATGGCTACTTCCAGCATTATAATGCACCATGTCACAAAGCTTGAATCATTTAAAATTGGTTTCTTGAACATGACAATGAGTTCACTGTACTAAAATGGCACCCACAGTCACCAGATCTCAATCCAATAAAGCATCGTGCCCTGGAGCGTCGTGCCCTGGATGTGCATCCCTCAAATCTCCATCAACTGCAAGATGCTATCCTATCAATATGGGCCAACATTTCTAAAGAACGCTATCAGCACCTTGTTGAACCACGTAGAATTAAGGCGGTTCTGAAGGCAAAAGGGGGTCCAACACTGTATTAGTATGGTGTTCCTAATAATTATTTAGGTGAGTGTATATATATATATATATATATATATATATATATATATATATAGCGTAAAAGGGTTAAAATAATTAAAAAAAAAGTTCCTGTACTTATTTTCGACTAGCTAACTTAATCCACTTTTCTACCCACATTTACAATTTGGTGAGAGTGTCAAAATGGTATGTGCTAAAATGTGCAACATTTTATGCCAGGGAACCACCATAAACAGCTTCATAAATCCCCATCTTTGTTACCAAATCCGTACCTAAATACATTTCTAAACTGATGATAATGTATTCACAGTCCACCTGGATGCGCAAAGTTAATATCCAATAAAATCTTCTCCTATATTTTGCTTACTGTATGTATTACACATAATGGATCCCCACTTTATTCAGCTACATTAATTGCACATATAAGTCTAGACATTATACAAACACTCTAATACGTATGCTTTAAAACTGCCATACAATAGCAAAAATGTATGGTATATATTTTCATGCTGGAGGTAATGCAGGCAACAGTAAATAAAGGTATAATTTAAAAGGCTACAGACATAGGTCAATATGGAAAACACCGCCATCCGAAAATATGAAAAGTCGAATAAATACAGTCATCAGGTTGAAATGAGATGCAAATTGTTCAGTGTGTTATAACACATGTTAAATGCAGATGAGTTCCCTGTGTCAGCTGCTAACCCCTTCACCCCGAATAATGATTTCTGCTTCTCCCTACACTTTGCATCTCACATGTCAAAGTGAGAGACTGAGCGTTTTGCATCTAATGTAATTATTGTAAATTTTTTTTGCATTACATTCTTGTGCGTCCTTTTTTTCTGCCAACTATCAGAAAATTGTTCTCTATACAGTCAAGTAAATATCATAAAAATGTCAGCAATATTGCAATCAAGTATGAGCCATGTCTTTGAAATATATTTAAGACTAAAGACTTTAATCTACAAGGTGATTTATGGGATTACCATTTAACAGCTCTCAATAGTTTTATTCCATTCTAATCAATATGTAAGCATTGCAATATTCTTGTTTTATTGGTAAATCTATGTTGGTTTATTGAAAAAAATCCAAAATAGTAATTTGTCAAAGAAGAAATAAATATGGTGGGCAAGGGGCCCAAATTAAACTTTGAATAGTTATCTTGCACTATGATTTATGCCATTGTTTACACTTATACTGTTTTATACTGTTAAACTGAATTTTATATGTTTTACTATTGTACAGAATGTAGTGGGAATCTGGAAAAAAAATCTAAATGGGGTGGAATCAGAAAAAAAACGTAAGACCACCATATTTTTATGGGTTTTGTTTTTAAAGGGCTCACTATGCAGTAAAACTGACTTGTGCTCTTCATTCTCTAGGTCAGTATGATTACGGCGATGCCATATATGCATAGTTTTTCTTGCATTTTAATACTGGGAAAAAACTTCAAAACTTTTTGAAAAAATATTTTTTTATTTTCATCACCAGCTTTGATTTTGGGGAAAGGGGGGTGATTTGAATTTTTTTATTTTATTTTTTAAAAATATTTTTTAAAACTGTTCTTTTTTTAGGTCCCCAAGTATACCAATGCATGCAATCATCAGATTGCAATTTGTATAGGGTAATATAATTTTCGCCATTATCCTATACAGAAATAGCGATATTGCAATTGAGTACTGCCACCTAGTAGTACAGGCTCAGGCTCATTACTGCTATGGGGGAGGCGTTCCTGCCCATGAAGCTCGCCTTTAAGGGTTTCTGGATTCTCAGATGTCGTGGTCACATTTGACCATGGCATCTGAAGGATTGAATGTCCGAGATCCGCATTGCCACTGGTCGTGGATAGTAGCCACGGGGTGTCTGCTGTATGAGACAGCAGGCACCCACTAGCTATGATGCCCGCTCAGCTATGGATCATCTTCAAAATGTTTCTACACCTTTACTTTACCTGTGGTAAATTCAGTTGATTGAACATGATTTGAAAAGACTATCCCATATACCATATAATATTAGGTCCCACAGCTGAGAATGCATATCAAAACAAAAACCAAGCCATGGGAAAGAAAGAACTGCCTGCAGAGCCCAGTGACTTGATTGTGTGGAAACACAAATCTAGAGACACTGAAAGTTATCTAGAGCACAGTGGCCTCCATAATTTCAAAAATGGAAGAAGCTTGGAACAAACAGGACCCTTCCTAAAGTTGGTGCCCCATCAAACTACAGTAAGTAATTGGGGATAAGGGCCTTAGTAAGAGAGGTGACCAAGGACCCAATGGCCACTCTGGCTGAGCTCCAAGAATTTTGTGTGCAGATGGGAGAAACTTCCAGAAGGTCAACCATCACTGCAGCTTTCCCCAAATAAACCTCTCCTCAGTAAAAAACACATGTTTGCAAAAAAGCCCCTAAGAGCTATTAGGCCTCTTGCACATGACCGTATGGCTTTTTCAATATTTTGCTGTCCGCAAAAAAACAGATTTGCAAAATAAAGGATGACGTCCGTGTGTATTCAGTTTTTTGCGGAACAGCTGGCCCCTGAACATATGCATATGTTATGCGGACAATAATAGGACATGTTCTATGTTTGAACGGAAAAATGGAAATACGGAAATGGAAGGCATATGGAGTACCTTTTTTTGTGGATCAATTGAAATTAATGGTTCCGAATACGGTCTGTATACGGAACGCAAACAACGGAAAGGAAACGAAAAGAAAATAAACGTTTGTGTGCAAAAGGCCTTAGACTGTGAATAACAAGATTCTTGGTCTTATGAAACCAAGATTGAACCTTTTGGCCTCAATTCTAAGCGTCATGTTTGCAGGAAACCAGGCACTCCCCAGTACCATTCCTACTGTGAAGCATGGTGGTGACAGTAATGTTGTAAGGGCATTTTTTAGCAGCTGGAACAGGGAGATTGGTCAGAGTTGAAGGAAAGCTGAATAGAGAAAAGTACAGAGATATTCTTAATGAAAACATGAGGCCAGTATGCAGTGGACTTCACACTGGTTCAAAGGATACACCTTCCAACAAGACAACACAGTAGTGTCCTTGAGTGGTCCATCCAGAGCCCTGATTTAAACCCAATCAAAAATCTCTGGAGAGACCTGAAAATGGCTGTCCACTGACAGTCCCCATCCAATCTGAGAGAGCTTGAGAAAATATGCAAAGAAGAATGGCAGAAAATCCCCAAATCCAGGTGTGCCTCAGCGGAGGCAACACATTTTACAGTAGAATGGAGCCGATATTCTTAACAAAGTTTTTAAAAGAATCTGGTTCGGATACAGCAATCTGAACCTGATTTGCTAAACCCTACAAACCACTTACTAATTTATTGTGATTGTCCATATTTCTAACTTTGCTGGCTGGATTCATTTTTCCATCACATTATACAATGCTAATATCCATGGTTATAACCACCCTACAATCCAGCAGCGGTAGCTGTGCTTGCACACTGTAGGGGTGCCCACTTTTTTGCAATAGATAAGCAATTCTATTAAGCCTTGAGTCTAAAATTGGGTTAAATAAGCAATATTTACTGTTATTATAGGGGTGACGCAAAGGGTAAAAGTGCTTGTTTTGTACAATAGTCCAGCCATCTTGGGAAAATAAGGGAGCAGATATAAAGCTGCATAAGCCAGTCACCAGCTGATATATGAATTGCTTCTGGGTGCATGGGTGCAATGGAGAATTTGGTGGAGGATCAGGTATAGGAAATAGTAAATGAGCTATATATGTAGAGGCGGCGCTGCAAGGAGAGTGCACGTCGGCGGCTCCCCTTTACAGTACCCCCCTTCCACAAGGGGCCACCTGACCTATAATCACTGGAGTTGGTTTATCCGGGTGAGCAAGACGGAAACTTCTCACCAACCTAGTAGCATGCATTTTACTTGCTGGTACCCAGGATCTCTACTCAGGGCCGAAACCCTTCCAGTGAACTAAATACTGCAATGAATTGCGAATCTATCTCACATCCAAGATTCTAGAGATCTCAAATTCTAGTTGACCGGAAACCTCCACTTGCGATGGTGATTTCTGTGTAGGGAATACAGGCAACACATACTTTTTAAGTAAAGCCTTGTAAAAAATATTATGAATACGAAAGAAATCACGTAACTGTAACTTAAAAGACACAGGTTAAATGATTTCAATAATTTCATAAGGACCAATAAACCCCGGAGCAAATTTTCTCGAAGGTACTTTCAGAAACAAATTCTTGGTAGATAACCACACTTTATCTTCCCACCCAAACTCTACTCCTCGAGAGCGTCTTTTGTCCGCATTACCCTTTTGAACCTCCTGGGATTTTTTCAGGTTTGACTGAACCTGGGCACAGACTGTGCACAGTTCTTTGACCACTAAATCAGCTTCAGGAATCTGAGAGGAAGATTACAAAAATGAACTAAATCGCAAATGAAAACCAAAATTACAAAAGAATGGAGACATACCGGTAGACGAGTTCACCTGATTATTAATGGCAAATTCAGCGAAGGACAGATGTTTGACCCAAAGATTCTGGTTGTCGGAGACATAACACCTCAGATACTGTTCCAAAGATTGGTTTAAAGCAGGGGTGCACAACCTGCGGCCCGGGGGCCACATGCGGCCCTTGATACCATTCTGTGCGGCCCCCGAACCATCTTGTAACAGACATGTATGCCTGTCTTGTGGCTGCTCACATGTATTCTTCATGTATTTCTCCCATTAGATGGTCTACTAGGTATGGGCAATGGTCGTAATTCCTCCATCAGCCGGGACCTAGGAGTTTTAGACCTGGCACAAACCTCACATGAGGATACATATGAGTGGACATCTCTAGACAGGGTGGGCCACCAGTAATATCTGGAGATTATCTCCTTGTTGGCAAACATACCAGGATGTCCACTAAAAACAGAATTATGGCACTCACCCAACAACTCCAAAGGTACACTTTTCACTTTTAGCGAATAGTTGGTTCTCTCGAAGAACCTCCAGTACCTGTCTAGTGTGGCTAACGTGAGAGTCTCAGTCAGGTGAATAAATCAAAATATCATCCAAGTTAACAATCATGCATTTTTTTATAAAGTGTCTAAAAATATCGATAACAAATTTTGGGAAAACCGCCAGAGCATTACTTAGAACAAACGGCATTACCAAATATTCAAAATGAACCTCAGGGGTATTAAAAGCCATTTTCCACTCATCCCCCTCCTTTCTTCGAATGAGATTATATGCTCCCCTGAAGTCGAGGTTAGTGAACCAATGAGTTCCAAGAATTTGGTTAAACAGGTCTGGAATCAAGGGCAAGGGGTACTGATTCAATTTATTTTTTAATTTTTTATTTTTTTTAACTTGTTTATTTTATTTTCAAAGCCGTAAAACACGACAGTAGGTTACAAGGTATAATGTAACATGGAAAAGGTACATAATATTCAGTAGCATAAGATTCAGGCATCAATGTAGAGGAAGCACGTACTTAAGTGACCAACAGATGCAGATCAGGTACAATGTACGATTATTCTGACCATACTCACAACAAATTGTGTGTGGAGAAAGCTCTCCCATCAGGTTCAAGGGCCTATAACTAAGTGCGGGCCTGTCTAGTCCTAAGCAGCTTAGATGTTGTTTGGGCTAAGGTGTCAGAGGCTAGCCTATAAGTAAGGGCCTGTCTAAGCTTAGAAAGCTCGGACTTTATGTGAGGTATGACAACAGAGCATCAGAGATAGGAGGTATAAACAGCCAGGGGAGGAAATGTGCCTATGTGCTATTGGAAAACCTAAAGGTGGACCAGAGTGACCAACGCCTCAAGAAGGCTGGGTGCGTGCGAGATTCCCAAGCAGATAGTTCTTCAAAACGATAGAGCTGGTACACCTTAAGCTTTGATTCATTATTTAATTCTCTATAATCAATACACGGCCTCAATCCACCATCTTTTTTTGCGACAAAACCCCCCCTGCCCCATAGGAGATACCGATGGCCTAATATGCCCTTTTAGTAAACTTTCTTTCAAGTAATCCCTCATAGACTGCCTTCTGGACTGGACAAGTTATAAATACGACCCCTAGGACACTTGGATCCCGGAACAAGTTTGATGGCATAGTCATAAGGTCTGTGAGGGGGAAGGAAATCAACCTCAGACATGGAAAAAACATCAGCAAAGTCGCTGATGTAAGAGGGAAGACTCTGCAGAGACTCCGACTTGAATAACATGTAGACAACAAGAATCTCATTTCACCCCCCTTTTTTTCTAAATTGCCCATGGACCAGTTGATAACTGGATTATGAACCTGGAGCCAAGGTAGACCCAGAACTACCTCCACGGGTACATTTTTTAGAACCAAAAAATAAGTACACTCCATATGACAGACCCCCACAGTCAAGGTTACTTCCGGGGTACAATATTCTACTGTCCTGCCCACCAAAGGTGTGGAATCAATGGCAATAATATGAATAGGGTTAGCCAGGAACAACTTGGGCAGACCAAGGGAAAGAGCAAAGTTATGGTCAATAAAATTAGAGGCAGACCCAGAATCAACATATGCCTTCCCAAACTCCTTACTGGAACCAAAAGAAATAACCACTGGTAACAACACTTTCTCTTTAACCACCTTGGAAAGTACCTTATCCTTCTGAGCGTCTGGAAATATGATCCGATTCTCCTCAATAACAGCAGGCACACTTTTGACGTCTCAGATCTCTCCTGGTCATTCCGAGCTGCATGGATTCCTCTAGATGATTCTCAACTTGGAGTCTTGAGGGTTAGGGTTCAGGTGTGACCACCACCAGTGGAGACATCAGTTGTTCTCTTTGTATTTCCCTAAATCAGTCCAGTCTAACAGCTAGAGTCATAGTCTGTTCTAAGGTGTCAGGGAGGGGGTTACTGACCAACATATCTTAAAAATTTTCTGAGAGTCCTAACCGGAAATGACATCTAAGTGCTGGATCATTCCACCCAGAGGAAATGCACCACTTCCGTAATTTGGTGCATCATTCCTCCACGGGTCTGTCTCCCTGACTAAGGGACCTTAATTATCTCTTAGCAATGGCCACCTTATCAGGTTCATTGTAAAGCACACTTAAGGCCTGAAAAAACTCCACAACATTAGTTAGGCAAGGGGAATCCGTGGGGAGAGAGTAACCATAGGCAAAATCGCCTCATATGTGACGTTTCCACATGTTGTAACTTCACCCTCCACATTTTGGACTGACTATATGAGCATAGGAAAGCCGTGAATGATTTCTTGATGATGTAGGCAGACAGGAGTACTGCCATTTATAACTACAATGTTAGACAGTGGCAGTTCGAAGGCGATGTCCCTCCGATTCCCTTGCGCAAATTGTCAGATGCATGCTGAGTTGCTTGCGTAGTGACAGTTGCATTATCACCATTCGGAAGAGGGATGACTACTGGCTCTACCATGTTAGACCCTCGCCGCGGTCCAAACTGGCCTTTTTACACCTTCATAGAGGAATGATAGGATGTCTTGATAGTAGCTGAGTCTAAGTAGTCGGTTGGTCACTACCTGCCTGTGCCTTCACTCATACTCACAAAGGTCTGACTGCTCCACTTCCATGACTACTGGAGGAGGGATAGGGGGCAGGAGCAGCACCAGCTCCATCAGCAGCAACTTGAGTCTCTGATGACCATGTTTCTTCACCCGCCTACTGGAGAAACAACCCAGCAGCATCAGAACATGGAGCAGAACCTAAACCAGCAGGTGGTGGCATACTTGGACTTCACCCTGTCATCCCAGATCCAAGATCCCCTGGATGACTGGGCAGTCAAATAAAATGAATTGTGGCCGCAACTGGATGAGTTTGCCCTGAAAAAGCTTTCCTGACGTCCAGTAGTGTGGCATCAAAGCTGGTGTTTAAAGCTGTTTGCAGCGGGGGGCATAGTTACCCTACTCACTTTTCAAAATGTTGAGATATTAACCTTTATAAAGATGAATCAGGAGTCGATCAGCCAGGATTTCCACACACCGGTGCCTAATGCATCAGACTTAATCATTCTGGCAGTAATTTTTTGACTGAAGTGTTCTGCCACACAAGAACATTGTGAAATATGACCTGTTAATTCTAGCCATGTTCTTTAGCCACTTTTCTGATGTTGCCATCTGCCTGATGCCACATACCTGCTGCCTCTGCTGCCATATTCTACTACTGTCACTGCTGTTGCCCCCCCCCCCCTCCCCACTCTGTGACTGGGCCACAATGTTGACTCCTCATGCTGTTGCCACCCCCCCCCCCCCCACTCTGTAACTGTGTGAAGGCAGTTGCTCAAAAGACAGGATCCGTTTGTTGTTTGGTGGGGTTCTTCTGACGTATCAGAAAAAGGGAAAAATGAACAGTGACGTCAACACAAACTAACTGCTGACACCCTCCCCACTCTGTAACTGGGCCACTACATCAGTGGCTAACAAAATAGGTTAACTATCAATCTATGTGGAAGCAGCAGTTAAATGACACATTTCTTTCCACTTTAGTAGAATCGGTGGCTAACATAACCAGTTATCTAGCAATCAAAGTGGACACATCACAAAGAGTCAAATGAGACAGCTCTTTCTCACTTTAGTAAAACCTCTGGCTAACAGAATAGGCTATCAATCTATGTGGAAACAGCAGACAGTATAAAATGAGACAGCTCCTTCACTCTATAGTAGAATTGCAATGGCCAGGATACATGTGGAAAATGTTCTGTATTTGTCATGGCGCCAATTGCAGCATGCGCAGGTTACTAGCCCAGGGCCCTTCCAAGGTGTTATAACGCACGTCCCAGATTAGGAATGCCAGAGTGGTGTAAGGGCCTATAATGTCTCTGTAGAGTAGTGGTAATTGTGTCAATGGTGTCTCCTACCTGGGTACGGCTGGACTCCTGGCTCCTGGCTCACTTGCAATAAATTTGAGTGTAGTGATAGTAGGAGTAATAGAGGAATTTTGCAGCAGAAATGATGTCCAGACCTTTAGATGAAGTTCAAAAGTTTCTTTACTGAAGATAACTTGTATCCGAGCAGTATACGGCTTTGGTCTTTGGTCTCAGCAGGTTTTGGCAATGTTTGGAAGGAATGAGTGCTTCTACTTTAAATTTACAGCTTCCAGGATAAGTCGTCTGCTTGGTAGCTCTGTTATTGTGACAGGAATTAATCTTCTGCACTTTTCTGTAACCTCTGCTGTATGGGGACAGACTAGCTGAGGAGGAATGGCTTCTCCTAGGTCTCTGGACTTAACTCGCAGATGATTTCTCAGGGGATGCTTTCTTCCTGGAACTCTGGAGCTTGTCTGCAGTTTCTGCTTCTTCATCCAGCTGAGGCTGAAGGTGCTCAACTGGGAATATGATCAAGTCTCAGCCAAGACTTGATCCTTGCTGTATTTCCTATGATGGGGATCTCCTCACACACACCCTACCCCTAGCAGAGGGTGGGCTACACTGACTCTAACTTCCTTCTCCATCCATGCTGCAGGATGTGGGAACAGCCCACTTTGGTCACAGAGGGGGAGCCAAGCTGGAATAATCCATTCCAGCCTAGATACACTAAACTGGGACTTGTACCTTGCCAAAGCGTTGCTGCCACCTGCTGATGAACCTGTAAAATTGCAGGAACAATTATGTTTAACATGGTTTTAGACGCACATTTGTGAAGACATAATATAAATTATATCAGATGACGGTATAAAGGCTCTAAGAAGATAGTAGTGGGGTAGAGTAGTGTAGTAACAGAATCTTGGGCCACTGCACGGTTAAGTACAATTATAGCTGATGCTAACATTGACTTGTAAGGATAAGTTCACACTTCAATTATTTGATCAGTTAATTCCAGCAGTTACTACAGTATATGGTGAGCCCAAATCAGAAGCCAATCCCACTTTTAGATAAGGTATCACGAAAAGATCTGCACCTGTTCTGTGTTTTTGACCCATAACTGACCAAGTGAAGTGTGAACTGAGCCTCATAGTAAGGCACAATTATTTTACTACAGTCACTCACCCCTCCTCGCCTCGTTCTCTCTCTCTCTCTGCCAGACATTTCTGCCAGCCTGAGCCAGGCCCAGGAGAAGCACTCATTCAGCCATCCAGAGCCCACACTGAGCCCAGCCAGCCTCCAGCATTCAGCCTTGCCAGTTGCCACTGACTTTCAGCAGGTTGATTCACAGCTTTCAGCCTGAGCCAGCCCAGGTAATAGTTACTATCTGGCCTTGGTATTTTCTGTATATTATTATATGTGAGCTGGCCTGGTATAAGTTATACATCTTCTGGTATATTAAGATGTATAGCTTATACCAGCTGTACATATATAATCATATAAGGAGTGTGGTGAAACCAACCTCGCCACTGGGTTTTGGAGGGGCCTGTTTACCAGCCTTTTGCCTCAGGATTATGGCCCATACTAACTTTAAAGGAGAAGACAGACCTGCCGTACAGCTTAAATCAGTCTTTGGAATTGTATTTTATGTTATGTGAGGGTACACATATAGCTAATTTTATTGTATTTGTGTAGTCTGAGTGCCATTCACCTAATAATATGCACTCAGACTTGAGCTATCTGGGGATATGTTAAATGTCTGTGTTTACTGTAAGGGTGTGACATTGTATGTTTAAATGGTGATTTCTGTCCTGTTGTCTCCACATGTGTATTGGCGATTTCCCTTTGTCCTGAGAGATAATTGAATTGCTCCTCAGGTGTCTCCAGGGCAGATAGGAGGAAACCATGATGCATGGTGGGGATGTATTGTGTCTGTGTATCCTGAATTGCTGCATATCTGTCCTGTGTCACAGTCTTCCTTCTGGTCCCCTAGGGGCGTGTCCACCAGATGGGGACCTGCATAAATATGGGTGGGTAACCCTCAATTTACAGTCATTATGCTTCCAAAGGTAATTTATTGTACGTTTAATTAGATGCATCTTCTCCCTACTGTATTATAACTAAATATGCTAGATGGTGATAGGGTCTCTTTAAGCTTATATGTACAGACATACACCTCTATTAAACAGTTTTACTACTAGACAGAATGCACTGTTATTGCTATCATCTCACATGAAAAGTTGGATGAAATGTGCTTAAAAATAAACTCTGTCTAATGTCTGCTAATGAATCCGGTACTAACTGTCAAATGAATTAACATTGCCTTAAATGAGGTCTACTGCTTTGTCTGCCACTTAACAAAGTTCAGGGAATCTGGATGCCAGGCAATCTAGTTACAATTAAAACTTGTTGGTAATTTATGAATATCAATGAGGTCTAGCTATGATTTTTTTTTTTTGCTAAATCAACTGCCATATACTCTTTAAAGGGGATTGTCCTACCATAAGAATTAATTTTCTTATCCACAGTATCTGATTGGTGAGGTCCTATCACGTGGACACCCACCAATCTCAAGACTGAAGTGTCCATAGTCCCCAGATTGAATAGAGCAGAGGTCACACATATGGGTAGTTAATGAATATTGTTAGTGGGATAACTCTTTTAAGTAAATATCATGCACTCAATATAATCTTTACCTTTAAAAAGAATGGGTAGAATATCTGTACTTCTAAGCATATACAGTTTGAGGCAGAAAGTTGAAAATGAAGAATGAATGTCTTTCATTGCACATTTTCTAAGGGTCAGGTACACAGGTGGTATTTTATTGCACTATATATTGATTCAGATTCTACGGGGTAGAAGTTTCTGGTAGCAGATACAATGTTTTCTTGGCAGGAATGAAATGTGTTTTGCTCAGAGGCTACTTACATTCTTCTCACTGCCAAAAATCACAGTTTATTGCTGGTTACTGTATTTTGGATGTCAAAACCTACAGTACATTTTTCTACTAAATGTGTTTTTTTCCTGATTACAATAATATAGCTCAAGGCAGATATGAGCCTAAATATGTGAATGCTTGGGTAGAGGTGTTACATCAATGAGAGTTTGTCTAAACATAACATGTATATGTATAGTTTATATTTGGACTATTTAATTGATTTTGATTTACACAAGATGGAATAGATGAACATGATCCACATGCAACAACCTCTGGTCATCAACAAAACTATTGGCAATCACAAAATATGTTGCATCTTCACGAACAAGACTTTACAAAAGTATCTTTTAGCTGCTGCTTAGTGATGAGCGAGCATGCTCGGCCGAATACTTGTTCGGCTTGAGCATTGCTATGCTCGGCACATGGCGGTACTCGTCCGAGTACCACATGTGCTTGAGCGCCATGCTCAAGTCTCCTTCTCGCACATTTTGCGGCTGCTAAGCAGCCAATAAACGTGCAGGTAAGTACTGCCATCACTATAATGCCAGTAGCCATGTTGGCTGCTGGCATTACAGTGATTGGCTGTTCATAAAGAGTCATATATATAGCACCCGATGAAGTGTGTTCAGCTCATTGCGAGTCAGGGAGAGCTGCCCTTAGGAAGGGATAGATAGTGTAGGGAGTTTGTGATCGCATTTTATTCAAGTAAATAACGTTTCAAAGACCCAAAAGTCATTTAAGGACAATTGTGTGTGGTTGGCAGCAATTTATTTTAGTAAAGTAGTACTCAATTTTTTTTTTTTTTTTTTACATACTTTGCAAAACAGCGATTCTTTTTCTATAGAAGGTGTCTGCAGTGACTTGTGACACCTGTGCAATATCTTCTGTGTGTCAGGGGCAGAGATAGGAAGAATGTGAGTGAAAACAATATTTTTTTTACTATAATCTCTCCACATTTTTGCTGTAAACGGTGCAATCCGTGAATTGTGTGATCTGTGCTTTAATACATTGTGTAGTTCTCAGGCCCAGATATAATGAAAAATATAAATATAAACTACATCAGAAAACTGTCTGTACCGCAGATTCCAATAATCTGGGCTTAAAATAGTGTCCATATTCTGTGTGTTTCTGTGACATATACTGTCCTGCATCCAAAAACTGCTTCTTTAGGGCAAATTCCAAAAATCTGGGCCTAAATTAGTGTCCATAGTCTGTGTGTTTCTGTGACATACTGTCCTGCATTCAAAAACTGTTTCTTCAGGGCAAATTCCCAAAATCTGGGCCTAATCTAGCGTCCATAGTCTGTGTGTTTCTGTGACATATACTGTCCTGCATCCAAAAACAGATTCTTTAGGGCAAATTCCAATAATCTTGGCCTAATCTCGTGTCCATATTCTGTGTGTTTCTGTGACATATACTGTCCTGCATCCAAAAACTGTTTCTTTAGGGCAAATTCCAATAATCTTGGCCTAATCTCGTGTCCATATTCTGTGTGTTTCTGTGACATATACTGTCCTGCATCCAAAAACTGTTTCTTTAAGGCAAATTCCGATAATTTACGCCTAATCTAGTGTCCATAGTCTGTGTGTTTTTGTGACATACTGTCCTGCATTCAAAAACTGTTTCTTCAGGGCAAATTCCCAAAATCTGGGCCTAATCTAGCGTCCATAGTCTGTGTGTTTCTGTGACATATACTGTCCTGCATCCAAAAACAGATTCTTTAGGGCAAATTCCAATAATCTTGGCCTAATCTCGTGTCCATATTCTGTGTGTTTCTGTGATATATACTGTTCTGCATCCAAAAACAGATTCTTTAGGGCAAATTCCAATAATCTTGGCCTAATCTCGTGTCCATATTCTGTGTGTTTCTGTGACATATACTGTCCTGCATCCAAAAACTGTTTCTTTAGGGCAAATTCCAATAATCTTGGCCTAATCTCGTGTCCATATTCTGTGTGTTTCTGTGACATATACTGTTCTGCATCCAAAAACTGTTTCTTTAGTGCAAATTCCAAAAATCTGGGCCTAATCTAGTGTCCATATTCGGTGTGTTTCTGTGACATCTTGTCCTGCATCTGAAAACGGAGTTTGTATTGCAAATTCCCAAAATCTGGGCCTAATCTAGTGTCCATATTCTGTGTGTTTCTGTGACATATACTGTTCTGCATTCCAAAACTGTTTCTTTAGGGCAAATTTAAAAAATCTGGACATTACACAGGGTGATAGCCAGCCCACCCTCAGTTCGTCTTCTCAGCGCGAATTGGACCATGAAGAGGAGGAGGAGCTGGAGACAGTTGCCTCTGCTACAGAGGGTAGTACCCATGGAACTTTAATTCCATCTGTTCAGCATCAGAAGAGGAGGAAGAGGATGAGGAGATGGAGAGTCATCGACATCTTGCCTGTTGGTACTTTGGCACACATGGCTGACTTCATGTTAGGCTGCCTTTCCAGCAACCCTCGCGATATACACATTTTAGATAACACAGATTACTGGGTGTTCACCCTTCTTGACCCCCGCTACAAAGAGAACTTCTCATCTCTCATTCCTGTGGTGGAGAGGACAAGCAAAATGGTGCAATACCAGAAGATCCTTGTTGGATAATTGCTCCAAAATTTTCCATCTGACAATGCTGGCGGCAGAGTCCGTACTTCCTTAGGCAATCGAGGAAGGAAGACAAGGGGAACACACAGCAGTTCCAACAAAGGCAGGGCAACACTTTCCAAGGCATGGGACACTTTCATGACACCCCGCCAGCAACCTCACCCTGAAGTGCGGCCTAGTGGTACAAGGACGGCAACGTTTTGGAAGATGGTGAAGGAATACATAGAAGACCGTGTCTTAAATGATCCCTCAGTGCCTTACAACAACTGGATGTCCAAGCTAGACACCTGGCACGAACTTACTCTCTACGCCTTAGAGGTACTGGCCTGCCCTGCTGCCAGCGTTTTGTATGAGCTTGTATTTAGTGCTACTGGTGGCATTATAACAGATAAGTGTATACGCTTGTCCACTGGCAATGCTGACAGATTGACTTAGATAAAAATGTATTGCCTCTGACTTCTCAACTTACTCTCTACGCCTTAGAGGTACTGGCCTGCCCTGCTGCCAGCGTTTTGTATGAGCTTGTATTTAGTGCTGATACTGGCATTATAACAGATAAGCGTATACGCTTGTCCACTGGCAATGCTGACAGATTGACTTAGATAAAAATGTATTGCCTCTGACTTCTCAACTTACTCTCTACGCCTTAGAGGTACTGGCCTGCCCTGCTGCCAGCGTTTTGTATGAGCTTGTATTTAGTGCTGATACTGGCATTATAACAGATAAGCGTATACGCTTGTCCACTGGCAATGCTGACAGATTGACTTAGATAAAAATGTATTGCCCCTGACTTCTCAACTCCACCAGAGGAAAGCTGAGCTGATTATGAACATAAAGGCAATTTCAATCTATCATTTATAATGCACTCAATCTACTGTAGTGCATTCCCATGCACCTTTTCCTTTACAAAAAAAAAAAAAAAAAGAGTATATGGTTGAATCTTATTTTCTCCTCCTCCTCATCCAGATTGTCTATATTCCCTTCACTCAAATTTTTTTTATAGGGTCAGCTCACCAATTGGCCCTCGCCCCTAATGGTTTAGAGAGTCAGCTCACCAGCAGGACCTCACCCCTAATGTTTTAGAGAGTCGTCTCAGCAGCAGGCCCTCACCCCTAATGTTTTAGAGGGTGAGTTCAGCAGCAGGCCCTTGCCCCTAATGTTTTAGAGGGTCAGTTCAGCAGCAGGCCCTTGCCCCTAATGTTTTAGAGGGTCAGCTCAGCAGCAGGCCCTCGCAGATAATGTTTTAGAGAGTCAGCTCACCAGCAGGCCATCGCCCCTAATGTTTCATAGGGTCAGCTTAGCAGCAGGCCCTCGCATATAATGTTTTAGAGGGTCAGTTCAGTAGAAGGCCCTCGCCCCTAATGTTTTAGAGGGTCAGTTCAGTAGCAGGCCCTCGTCCCTAATGTTTTAGAGGGTCAGCTCAGCTGTGGGCCCTTGCATATAATTTTTTAGAGCGTCAGCTCACCAGCAGTCCCTCGCATATATTTTTTTTAGAAGGTCAGCTCAGCAGCAGGCCCTTGAATATAATGTTTCACAGGGTCAGCTCACCAGCAGGCCCGCACCTAAAATCTTTTATTTGGTCAGCTCACCTGCAGGCCCGCAACTCAAATCTTTAACAGGGTCAGCTCACCTGCAGGCCCAAACATAAAATCTTTTACGGGGTCAAGCCAAAAATTAGGCCCCCCCAACCTGTGGGCACGCCCCTTTTGACAGATAATGTTGTAGATCACTTGCAGTCCTATGTAACACCACAGATAACAGTGATAACTCTCCTTGTACAGATAATGTAGTAGATTCACCTGCAGTCCTGTGTAGCACATCAGATAACACAGTCATAACTCTGAGTACAGATAATGTAGTAGATTTAACCTGCAGTACTATGTAGCATCTCAGATAACACAGTGATAACTCTCTGAGTACAGATAATGTAGCAGATTCACCTGAAGTCCTATGTCACACCTCAGATAACACAGTGATAACTCTCTGAGTACAGATAATGTATTAGATGTCACCTGCAGTCCTATGTAACACTACAGATAACACCGAGTACAGATAATGTAGTAGATGGGTGTGAGGCCCCAGAATTCAGAACACGCACAGTGTTCCTAAACCACTCCTAACTCTGCTCTGCGGCACTGCACAGTGCGGCAGAGGGAAAATGGAAAAACACAGTGATTAAAGTTTTTTTGTGCCAGCGGCCAGCGCCCTCCTGTAGTCTGGCACCAGGGGCAACCCCCCCCCCCCCCACGCTGCACCACTGGTATTCCCGATCCATTTTGGTTGTGTTTCTGTCACTTTCTGACCTTTTCCAATGGACCAGGCATCCTCCCTTCTTCAGAGCAGGGGGTGCCTGGTTGTCTCCCATTGACTTCCATTATACTCTGGTGCTTGGCCGAGCACACGAATATAGCAATGTGTTCGGCCCGAACACCCGAATAATTTGGTGCTCGATTATCACTACTGCTGCTTTTATTTATGTGGTATTTTATTTGATTGTCAATGCTGTGGGGGACTGTAGCTGGTAATAGTAATAGTGAGTCATTGTGACAAGTCCTGTTATGAGCTAGCCTGTAGCTAGCTAATTTTTTGCAATGTGGCTAAGTAGCAACTCCCTCAGATTTAATTAAGACTTTAAGTATCAAGTTACAATTTTGAGGGATAATAACTTAAGGGTATATTAGACTGCCAGATTTTATTCCCAATAATCTCTAACGAGCATATCTATGAACGCTCGTTAGTGTTCATCTAACAGTCTAATATTGTCAAGCCAGTGCTTGTTCATCGGTCAGTCCAGATTTTTTAGCATGCTTCAATCCCGACAATCATTAGCAGCCTCGGGGTGTCTAATACACCCTTTACAAGCACAAACATAAATAACTGAGAGATAGTATAACAGCCCCACCAAGCATCAAAAAGTGAGTACTTAACTCATCTGCTCCAGATCTCCAGTGGTAAAGGGGGAGCCACTGTGGGGGTCACTTTTAAGGTGGCATGGAACAGTGGAGGTGTGACAGTCACGTACACTACACACAGGGGGGAGGATAGTGACCACTGCGCTCCACCCTCACCCCTGGCCCTGCCTACTTGCCTCGCAAGTCCTAATGACAGGGGACAACTAGACGGCAGTCCCTAACTTAGGATATGTGCTGGGAAGACAGACAAGACAAATAACGGAATGTGAACAGACCGGGTCAATACCTAGAGAGCTACGCAGTACTAAGGAATGAGCAGAGAATAGTCAGGAAAAGCCAAGGTCAAATACCAGGATAGAAACGAAGGGCAACAGGAGTCCACAAAGAATCGTCAGGTGAAAGCCGGGGTCAGGATACCAGGAGAGACGCGCAGTACAGGAGGAGCAGGCAAAGGATCGTCAGTGAACAGGGTCAGGTAGTATTCAGTAGTCCAACAAAATGCCAGGAACCTAGAATTAACAGGCAACCTGTGGCCAGCAGGCTGCCTGTATTTATAGTGGGGAGTGAGGGTCATGTGACGTGGCCAGCATCACATGACCGACAGACCAACCAGTCGAGCACCGAGTGATCAGCTCGGCGCTTAAGGCAGACCTAGGAGCAGGGAGTCTCCCAGCTATCAAAGCCGCCCTGGGAACAAGGTTAAACACAGATCCTCGCTCCCAAAGCTAAGCAGCGGGTCTGCGGCTGATGGGAGACCGAGTGCGCCTTCGGCACCCCGTTACAGTACCCCCGCTTTTACGAGGGGCCACCGGACCCAAGACTTCAGGCGATGGCCTTTCAGGGTGTTCTAAATGAAATTTTCAAACAAGTCTAGGAGCATGAACCTCCCTGGCAGGTACCCAAGATCTCTCTTCAGGTCCATACCCCTTCCAGTGAATCAGGTACTGTAAGGAATTACGCACTCTCCTTAGACACCACATACTCGACAGCTTCACTAACAATAACCGGCGGAGGCGAGGCTTTCAACGGTACAACAGGTTCAAAATACTTTTTAAGTAGAGATTTATGAAATACATTATGAATGTGGAACGACTCGGGCAGCTCCAACTTAAACGATACCGGATTAATCACCTCCGTGATCTTATACGGTCCAATAAAATGAGGAGCAAATTTTCTAGAAGCTACCTTGAGATATAGATTCTTGGAGGACAACCATACTTTATCCCCAACCTGAAAGTTCACCCCCTTGGAACATCTCCTATCGGCCTTGAGTTTTTGAGAACTTTGAACCTTTTCTAGGTTCGATTGAACCCGGGCCCAAACTGTGCACAGTTCGGAGGAGAGTTTATCAGCTTCAGGGATAGAGGAGGAGACGGACGACCCAGAATGAAAACGGGGATGAAAACCATGGTTGCAAAAGAAAGGGGAGACCCCAGCAGAAGAATTAACACGGTTATTCAAAGCAAATTCAGCCAACGGAAGGTATTTAACCCATAATTGCTGGTCATCAGCAACATACGACCTCAGGAATTGTTCCACAGACTGATTAAGGCGTTCAGTCTGCCCATTACTCTCAGGGTGGTAGGCGGAGGAAAAAGACAACGAAATCTGACATCTTTGACAGAAAGCCCTCCAAAATTTGGACACAAACTGCACACCCCTGTCAGATACAATATTTCCCGGGATACCATGTAACCGGACAATTTCTTTCACAAAAATAGACGCCAGGGTCTTGGCATTCGGGAGTTTAGACAGAGGAATGAAGTGAACCATCTTGCTAAACCTATCGACCACTACCCAAACAACAGTCTTACCCTCCGCCGGCGGCAGGTCAGTAATAAAGTCCATTGAAATATGGGACCAGGGTCTACTGGGAATGGGTAGAGGTCGTAGGTTACCAGCAGGGCGAGTCCTAGGTGTCTTTGACCTAGCACAAACCTCACAGGCTGACACATAGGACTTGACATCCCTAAATAGAGTGGGCCACCAATAAGATCTAGAAACCAGCTTTCTAGTGCCCTCAAAACCAGGATGTCCACAAAAGGCAGAATCATGACACTCACCTAACAGCTGGAGACGAAATTGTATGGGGACAAACAACTTATCTGTTGAGTAGTGTTGATCACAAATATTCCAATTGCGAATTTTAATTGCGAATATCGGCACTTCGAGAATTTGCGAATATTTAGAATATCGCTAAATATATTCGTAATTGCAAATATTAGATTTTTTTTTTAAATACCAGTCCATGCGAATTTTTATGCGAAAAATTTGTATGCGAATTTTATGCGAATTTTCGCAATCAAGAAAATAATGCCTGGAGATGACAAATTCGCGAATTCTCGAATATATGGCGAATATTTGCCCAAATATTTGCGAAGTATTGCGAATTCGAATATTGCCCCTGCCGCTCATCACTACTGTTGGGGTGGTTGCCGGTGCCAGATGTTGTTCAGCCTTAATGAGAGCCGAGATATCTTGGGTTAAGGCTGCTGCGAAGATATTTGCTGGTAGGATGGATTCAGGCGGTGCCTCTGTAGGCTGAAAAGCATGGAAGCTCCGAGATAATGCATCAGCCTTCACGTTTTTACTTCCAGGCCTGAAAGTAATGGAGAATACAAAACGAGTAAAAAACAGTGCCCATCTAGCCTGACGAGGATTCAACCTCTTAGCAGATTCGAGAAACATAAGGTTCTTATGGTCAGTGACAACAGTTACACAATGCCTTGCCCCCTCCAGAAAATGCCTCCACTCATCAAATGCCCACTTAATGGCCAGCAACTCCCGATTCCCTATGTTGTAGTTTCTCTCGGTGGAAGAAAATTTTCTGGAAAAGAATGCACACGGTCTCAGGTTAGTTAGACTAGCAGGACCTTGTGAAAGGACTGCTCCTGCGCCGTCCTCAGACGCATCCACCTCCACAATAAAAGGTCTCTCCTGATCTGGCTGGATCAGAATAGGAGCGCTACTGAATGCCTTTTTTAGTGTTTCAAATGGAGTAATGGCATCAGTAGACCAGTTCTCCAAATCCGCCCCTTTCTTAGTAAGGTCGGTCAATGGTTTAGCAATTACTGAAAAATTCTTAATAAATTTACGGTAGTAATTGGCAAAACCTAAGAACCGTTGTAAGGCCTTTAAGGATGAAGACCTTACCCATTCCTTAATAACTAGTACCTTACCAGGATCCATCTTGAAGGCGTGAGGGGTCAGGACATGCCCTAGAAACAGTATCTCCTGTACACCAAAGACACATTTCTCTTTTTTAGCGGACAACTGATTCTCCCTCAACACCTCTAATACTTGTCTAACATAAGACACATGAGATTTGAAATCAGGAGAAAATATCAAAATGTCGTCAAGATGGACAATTACAAATTTACCTAAAAACTCTCTAAGAATATCATCCATAAAGTTTTGGAAAACATCAGGGGCATTGCTGAGTCCAAAAGGCATAACCTGATATTTAAAGTGTCCTGCCGGAGTATTGAACGCAGTCTTCCATTCGTCTCCCTCCTTGATTCGGATTAGATTATATGCCCCTTTCAGGTCAATCTTAGAAAACCAGGTTGCCCCCAGAACCTGGTTAAATGAATCCGGAATCAATGGGAGAGAGTATCTATTCTGGATAGTGATCTTATTCAATTTCCGGTAATCGATACAAGGCCTAAGACCACCATCCTTCTTCTTAATGAAGTAAAACCCCACTCCCATTGGAGAGACAGAAGGTCTAATGTGCCCCTTACTGAGGCTTTCCTTAATATAATCCTCCATGGCCTTGCGTTCAGGCCTAGAGAGATTATAAATACGCCCCTTAGGAAACCTGGCACCTTCTACTAACTCTATGGCGCAATCATAAGGTCTATGGGGTGGTAGAACCTCTGGGGTAGGTGATGAGAACACATCAGAATATTCCCTAATGACCGTGGTTAAGGCCTCTTTCACACTTGCGTTGTCCGGATCCGGCGTGTACTCCACTTGCCGGAGGTACACGCCGGATCCGGAAAAACGCAAGTGTACTGAAAGCATTTGAAGACGGATCCGTCTTCAAAATGCTTTCAGTGTTACTATGGCACCCAGGACGCTATTAAAGTCCTGGTTGCCATAGTAGGAGCGGGGAGCGGGGGAGCGGTATACTTACCATCCGTGCGGCTCCCGGGGCGCTCCAGAATGACGTCAGAGCGCCCCATGCGCATGGATGACGTGCCATGCGATCACGTGATCCATGCGCTTGGGGCGCCCTGTCACTCTGGAGCGCCCCGGGAGCCGCACGGACGGTAAGTATACTGCTCCCCCGCTCCCCGCTACACTTTACCATGGCTGCCAGGACTTTAGCGTCCCGGCAGCCATGGTAACCATTGAGAAAAAGCTAAACGTCGGATCCGGCAATGCGCCGAAACGACGTTTAGCTTAAGGGCGGATCCGGATCAATGCCTTTCAATGGGCATTCATTCCGGATCCGGCCTTGCGGCAAGTCTTCAGTTTTTTTGGCCGGAGCAAAAAGCGCAGCATGCTGCGGTATTTTCTCCGGCCAAAAAACATTCCGTTCCGGAACTGAAGACATCCTGATGCATCCTGAACGGATTTCTCTCCATTCAGAATGCATTAGGATAATCCTGATAAGGATTCTTCCGGCATAGAGCCCCGACGACGGAACTCTATGCCGGAAGACAATAACGCAGGTATGAAAGAGCCCTAATATATCAGATTCTACTGAGACCCCAGCTTGTACCACAGACAAGCACGAGTCACACTTAGGTACCCGTTTCACCAACTTCCCCCTGGACCAATCAATAGTGGGGTTGTGTAATCGAAGCCAAAGCAACCCTAGTACCACCTCGACCGGTCAGTTCTCCAGGACTAAGAGGGAACATTTCTCAGAGTGGCACACCCCCACGGTTAAAGAAATCTCTGAGGTACATTACCTCACCATACCAACTACCAGGGGAGTGGCGTCAATAGCCATGACATGGATAGGTGTAGGAAGAGAAAAAATTGGAATACCCAGTCTAATGGCGTACTCAGAGTCAATAAAGCTGGCCGCTGAACCAGAGTCAATAAAGGCCTTACCCGGCCATTTATTAACCCCCAGAGATATTGTTATAGGTACCAAAAGCTTACATTTTGTAATATCAAGGTGTACCTGGTCTTTAGGTTGCCTTGCCTTGGGAGACTTAACGGAGAGGGCCTTCTTAGGACACTGGTTGATCCAATGGTCAGGATCTCTGCAGTAAAAACACACTCCACGTCTGCGGCGCAGATTCCCTTGAGTCATGCCGACCTGCATGGGTTCTTCGGTAGAGACCTCAGCGTTGTTTCTGGGATAGACCGCAGACTGAGCCACCACCTGAGGTGAGAACTGTCGTTCCTGTCGTCTCTCTCTAACCTGTCGGTCAAGTCGGACTACAAGGGTCATCATCTCCTCTAGAGTCTCTGGAAGCTGATAACTCACTAGAAGATCCTTTAAGTTATCAGACAGACCTGAACTGATTCTTAAGTGCTGATTCATTCCATCCTGAGGGAACACACCACCTTCTGAATTGGGTGCAATACTCCTCCGCAGGTAGATTGCCCTGAACCAGTACCTTTAGAGTAGTCTCGCCCACCAGTGTCCTGTCTGGTTCATCATACAGGGCCTGAAAAAAAAAACTCCACTGATGTTAAACAACTGGTGTCAGCAGGTAAAGAAAATGCCCAGTCCTGGGGATCACCCTGTAACCGGGAAATGACAATGCCCACGCATTGACTCTCGGGGCCAGAGGATACGGGGCGCAAACGGAAAAAAAGTTTAAAATTTTCTTTAAAGGAAACTTCTTCCGATCTCCAGAAAAGGGCTCAGGAAGCTTAATCTGGTGCTCTAAATGCGGACTGGAGGCCTGAGGGATGGAAGTACTTTGTCCTAGCTCAAAAGAACAGAGTTTCTCCCCTAACTCCTGCACCATCTGTGTCAGGTTAGAGACATGGTTAGTCAGTGTCACCAGAGGATTCATGATACAGTGGTTAGGTTAAGGCCTGTTAATCTGTGACGGTCACGTACACTACACACAGGGGGGAGGATAGTGACCACTGCGCTCCACCCTCACCCCTGGCCCTGCCTACTTGCCTTGCAAGTCCTAATGACAGGGGACAACTAGACGTCAGTCCCTAACTTAGGATACGTGCTGGGAAGACAGACAAGACAAATAACGGAACGTGAACAGACCGGGTCAATACCTAGAGAGCTACGCAGTACTAAGAAATGAGCAGAGAATAGTCAGGAAAAGCCGAGGTCAAATACCAGGATAGAAACGAAGTACAACAGGAGTCCACAAAGAATTGTCAGGTGGAAGCCGGGGTCAGGATACAAGGAGAGACGCGCAGTACAGGAGGAGCAGGCAAAGGATCGGCAGTGAACAGGATCAGGCAGTATTCAGTAGTCCAACAAAATGCCAGGAACCTAGAATTAACAGATAACCTGTGGCCAGCAGGCTCCCTGTATTTATAGTGGGGAGTGAGGGTCATGTGACGTGGCCAGCATCACATGACCGACCAACCAGTCGAGCACCGAGTAATCAGCTCGGCGCTTAAGGAGCAGGGAGTCTCCCAGCTAGCAAAGCCACCCTGGGAACGAGGTTAAACACAGATCCTCACTCCCAAAGCTAAGCAGCAGGTCTGCAGCTGATAGGAGACCGAGTGCGCCTTCGGCACCCCGTTACAGGAGGTCACATTTAAGGGGATTGACCACTATGAAGGTCAGTGTTAAGGGGCAGGATGATGTAGAGGTCACTGTTAAGGGGGCGGGGTGTTGTGTAAGTCACATTTTAATGGAATGGAGCTCTGTGGAGATCACTGTTAAGAAGGCGGGTTATTGTGAAAATCACTGTTAACGAGACGGGGTACTGTGGAGGTTACTGTTAAGGAGGCGAGGTACTCTGAGGTCACTGTTAAGGCAGTGGTGTACTGTGAGGTCACTGTTAAGGGAGTGGGGTACAGTGGAGGTCATTGTTAAGGGAGCGGGGTACTGTGGTAGTCACTGTTAAAGGGGCAGTCACTCTGGAGGTCTCTGTTAATGGGGCTGGGAATGGTGGAGGTCACAGTTAGGGGGACTGTAATCTATGGTCAGTGTTAAGGGGCAGATGCTGTAGAGGTCACTGTAAAGGGGGCAGGCCCATGTGGAGGTCACTGTCAAGGGGTTGGGTTGCTGTGGAACTCACTGTTAAAGGGGAAGGCTGTTGTGAAGGTGAAAGTTAAGGGGGTGGACTGCTATAGAGGTCCCATTTTAAGGAGGCGGGGCACTGTTGAGGGTCAGTATTAAGGGGTGGGCTGTTGTGGAGGTCACTGTTAAGGGGGCAGGTTACTGTAGATGTCACTGTTATGGGGGATACTGTCAATATCTTTTAACAACACACAAAAACATTAAATTAAACAGATGAAATATACCCCTGCAAAGCCGGGTCCTTCTGCTAGTATATATATATATATATATATATATATATATATACAGTGAGGAACAGAAGTATTTGAACACCCTGTGATTTTGCAAGTTCTCCCACTTAGAAATCATGGAGGGGTCTGAAATTCACATTGTAGGTGCTTTCCCACTCTGAGAGACAGAATAAAAAATAAGAAAAGCAGGAAATCGCATTGTATGATTTTTAAAGAATTTACTTGTCTTGCACTGCTGAACATAATTATTTGAACACCTGAGAAACCATAAGAATTCTGTCTCAAAGACCTGTTACTGTGCCTTTAAAAAGTCCACCTCTACTCCACTCATTAATGTAACTTAGTAGCACCTGTCTGAGCTTTTTAAAGACACCTGTCCACCCCACAGTCAGTCAGACGCCAACTACTACCATGGGCAAGACCAAAGAGCTGTCAAATAACACCAGAGACAAAATTGTGGACCTCCACAAGGCTGGAAAGGGCTACAGGTAAATTGCCAAGCAGCTTGGAGAAAATAGATCAACTGTTTGTAGCAATTGTTAGAAAATTGAAGAGGCTAAAGATGACTGTTAGTTTCCCTCGGACTGGGGCTGATGCAAGATCTCACCTTGTGGGGTATCACTGATTATAAGAAAGGTGAGGAATCAGCCCTGAACTACAAGGGAGAAGCTGGTCAATGACATGATGAGAGCTGGGACCACAGTTTCAAAGGTCACTGTCGGTAGAACACTATGGTTTCAAATCATGCATTGCACGGAAGGTTCCCCTGATCAAATCATCACATGTCCAGGCCCATCTGAAATTTGCCAATGACCGTCTGGATGATCCAGAGGAGGCATGGGAGAAAGTTATGTGGTCAGATGAGACCAAAGTAGAACTTTTTGGTCTAAACGTCACTCGTCGTGTTTGGAGGAAAAAGAAGGATGAGTTGCATCCCAAGAACACGATTGGGTGCTTTCTAGAGGAGATCTGTGTGGAGGAGTGGGCCAAAATCCCTGTTGCAGTGTGTGTAAACCTGGTCAAGAACTACAGGAAACATTTGAGCTCTGTAATTGCAAACAAAGGCTTCTGTACCAAATATTAACACTGATTTTCTCAGGTGTTCAAATACTTATGTTCAGCAGTGCAACACATATAAATTCTTTAAAAATCATACAATTTGATTTCCTGAATTATTATACATTTTTTAAATTCTGTCTCTCAGAGTGGGAATGCACCTACAATGTGAATTTCAGATCCCTCCATGATTTCTAAGTGGGAGAACTTGCACAATCCCAGGGTGTTCAAATACTTCTGTTCCTCACTGTATATATATATATATATATATATATATATATATATATATATATATATATCTATCACATAACAGTGGAAGTCCATTTGAATACCTGAGTACATTTGGAGCTTTCTTATTGCAAAATGTCAGATTTTATCTGTATCAGAATTATGTCCTGTGATGTGCTAAAAGCTAAAACCTCCAGGGAGGTAAATTATTGATTCATGTGCCTATCATGTCCATGAGGACCAGACTTATCCATGCATTTCAGGGACAGCAGCTACATTTCAATAGCATTTATGCTGTAGTTTGTATTATATTGTAACACAACCTGCATCAGGGAAACTCAAAGAATTGTGAGATTTGTCACACTCTTCTATGTCATTTAAATAGTCTTGTAGCAAAAAGGAGTGATAATAATTTTTATTTATTTTATGGTCTTATATATTCCGCAGCGCTTTACAGACATTAGCATCACACTGTCCCCATTGAGGCTCACAATCTAAGTTCCCTATCAGTATATCTTTGGAGTGTGGGAGGAAACCAGACTACTCGGAGGAAACCCGTGCAAAAACGTGGAGAACATACAAACTCCATGCAGATGTTGTCCTTTGTCCGATTTGAACCTAGGACCCCTGGGCTGCAAGGCACCAGTGCTAACCACTGAGCCACCATGCTCAGTGTATAACAATAATCATCTTTATATATATGTAGCCAACATATTCTGCAGCGCTTTATAGTTCAGAGGTTCATGTACAAACAGTCATAAATAACATAGCAACAGACATGTCAATAATTACAACAAGAGGAATGAGGACCCTGCTCGCAAGAGCTTACAATCTATGAGGAGATAGGGATGACACAAAAGGTAAAAGTGCTTGTATTTTTTTGGTCCAGCCACCTTGGGAAAATATGGGAGCAAATATAAAGCTGCATGAGCCAGTCACCAGCTGATATATGAAGTGCTTCTGGGTGCATGGGTGCGGTGGAGAGTTTGGTGGAGGATCAGGTTCAGGAAATTATAGATGATCTATATATGGAGAGGAGATAGATAAGGGGATGTGATAGGCCACCCTAAAAAGATGTGTTTTGAGGCAGCGCTTAAAACTGTGTATATTGTGATTTAACCTAATTTCTTGGAGTAGGGCATTCCAGAGAACTGGTGCAGCTCGGGAGAAGTCTTGGAGCCGGGAATGAGGTTTGGATTATAGTGTAAGTAAGTCTTAAGTCATTGGCTGAACGGAGAGCACGGGTAGGGTGGTAGACAAAGGTGAGGGAAGAGATGTAAGCAGGTCCAGCACTGTGGAGAGCTTTATGTGTGAGGACAAGCAGTTTAAATTTAATCCTTTAATGTATGGACAACCAGTGCAATGACTGGCAAAGAGCGGAGGCATCAGAGTAGTGTAGTGTCCCACTACGTAAGGGTGGGCACTACTAAGGGTCATGTTGCCCCCACCTCCTGTGGGAGATTGGTATTTTGTATAGCATTATAGTGTGTGTTGTCATGTTGTCTCCTGTGTACCAGGCCTGTTAGGGGTGTAGTTCCTCCTCCTTGGCAGTAGAGGGAGCTAGGGAACCCCCAGTATATATAGTTAGGCCCAGACAGGAAAGAGTCAGTCCAGTCTAGTCCAGGAGGCTAGGTAGTGCAGTCTAGCCTGCCTGAGTAAAGCTCAGAAGTTAATCCAGGAGAAGGAGTTGCCTCCTGAAGATATCTAGTACCTTGAAAAGTACAGAGCCACTTTTATCCAGCCAAGTAGAGAGCTGAAGGACAGAAGGATATTCACAGCAAGAGGATATATACCAGAGGAAGGTTTCCCTACTCAAGAATAAAGCCAGCAATAGGGCATACGGGCCTTGGAGAAAGCCAGACAGGATCTGAAGAAAATACAGCTTGATCTGTGAGTGTTTTTTCCTTCTGTGTATCTTGCAAAGACTTTACCTGCCATTATTGTAAAGCCTGCCTGTTATCAAGACCCTGCATATGGAACCAACTGAAACCTGTATATAGTTGAACTGTTCAGTAAAAAGGAGTTCTGGTTCACTACAACTGTGTGTACCTCAATTATTCCTACAATAAATCGGTGTGCCACCGTTACCGGCACTGGCATCACGAACTATAAGCGATCTTGCCACAGGCACACTAAACCTGCAACACCCAATGGCACCTCACCTACCATCCGGCCTGGTCCCTATATACAGAGAGTGCCCCAGAGGATCCATGTGCCAGCCTATCCATCACTGCTGTACACCTGCCCAGGGTATATCAAAACTGTGAGTACCAATAGCAACCCTCGGTCTGTTAACTGCCCCTGTGACCTCACCATCGCTCACCCTGCAGGACTGGCGTACTGCATATTTTGGCGTCACAAACAGGATGCAAATATTTCTACGCCACAGTGGAATTTGAACTGTTTGCCATAATTGCCTACTAAGTGATAAACTGCCCTATCCGTTTATTTGAAAATTTTATGGCCAAAGAACTGTGGAAAAATCGCAGTGTAAAACTGTACATTGTGGACTGTTTGCTGATTTCTGAGTCACCGCTTGCTGTCAGTGAAATTGACAGCGTTTTGCTGCAAGATGGCCGCCTAAGCTGACTGGATAATCGTTGCACCATCGTTGTGTCCATCTGGCGCGAAAAGGAAGAGAAGGTACTGCCCTGCCTGCAAAGAAGATACCGCCTACCTCGAATCTTGAAGCTCAGAGAGGCCGTGCCCATCTCCTGATGCTGCGCGTGGGACCTTCGCACAACGCAATCACGTACCTCGCGAGACTTGGACTGCGCATCACCGGAGTAAGTAAACTTTCGGCATTAACCGACCCCTTTGCATTCGAGTACCGGGAAGATTCCAACCCTTGCTGGGAGATTGGGGGGAGGTCCCTCGTTAGTAATAAAGGACTTGATCCAGAGGAAAACACATCCAATTCGGATTTTGGCCTGCTCCGCTGCTCCGTGGTCACCCTTAGCAACGGCCTAGAGAGCGAAGTCCAGCGTAAGTCTGCCTACAGGGTTGGCCTCCATAGACCACGCCATGTCCGCATCTGAGGAAACGGGGCAGGTAGCCCCCAACGAGCCTGTAATTCACGCAGCTGAGAACAGGGCGCCTGATGCTGCTGACCATGCCAAATTATTTTGGGGCTCCCTGGTTCCCGTGATATTCCCTGGAAGCCCACAAACTGAAAGACTTTAGAGACCAGATCCTGGCCGTATTCCGGCTCTATCCTATCTCCGCTGAGCAACAGATGGAGATTCTCTTAGCGCAATTAGAAGGGGCCGCCCGCAGGAAGGTCATGTCATGGCCCAGCTCTGAAAAAATAACATGGAACAGATCTTTTATCGCCTCGGCACCACTTTTGAAGCCATGAGGTGTCGGAAGTTAAGATGCGATTTTTCAGCTGGATGCAACAGCCCGGTGAGTCACTCCGTAATTTTGATTTGTCCCTGCAAGAGACCTTGAGGGCCGTGGTCCAGGTGGACCCCCGGGAGGCTGAGGACCAGGACCGTACTCTGAGAGAGCAGTTCATTGCGGGTGTAAGCGCTGAGCACTTAAAGGGCCAGCTGAGGATGCTGTCGGCCCAACACCCCAATTGTGCGTTTTTGGACTTTAAAGAGCTGGCCATCAGTATCCTGGGTCAAAACCCGACCACAGGGCCGGCGGTCTCCCTTGAACCTCAGGCCTGCCAGCCAAAAATTGTTGATGTGAAACTGTCCGGAGCCAGTCAAGCCACCCAGGCTCCAGTAACAGATGTGGTGGCGGAGTTAATGGAACAAGTTAACCATCTCACTAAGCGCCTGGAAAAGGTGTGCAGGAAAATAGAGGAATGGGAAAGACCATTGTTATTGGAAGACGAAAGCCCCCTACCTCAAAGGCTCCTCCCGCCTGCATATAAAGAGGTCTACCCCAAGGAACCCGATGGACGATTGAGTTATCGGTCTAAGAATCGCAAGCAGCCTGTCTGCACCCATTGTAAAAAATATGGCCACACTGAGTCAACGTGTTGGCAGTTAAACAGGCCACCCCCGAGGCCGAGGACCGCTCCTCGGGAGGTAGAATAGTAGGTCCAAAAGATCCAAGTTGGATGCCCAGATACGTAGGATCTCGCCCAAAAATTAGCATATACATCAACGGGATACCTTTTGAAGCCCTGCTGGATACTGGGTCTCAGGTCACCACCATCCAACGACCCACCAAATTCTGGGATTCAAGTCTCCTCACCCAGCCACCGGAATCCTGGCTGGATATCATTGCTAGCAACGGCAAGCCGGTGAAAGTCCATGGGTACTGGGAACCTACCCTTCAGGTGGGAGAAGCCACCTTACCACAGCAAGGTGTGATTGTGGTGCAAGCCAGAGATAAAGGGGGAAATCCTGTGATCTTAGGGACTAATGTCTTTAAAAATTGTTACTCCGAGGTGTTGAGGCACTGAACCATTCCATACCTTCAGCTTCACCTGCTTCTAAAAGAGTCATTCAAAATACTATCAGTGTGCTGTGTGCGAATGGAAAAGGAGAAATCTGTACTGCCCGGATCTGGGATAACTGGCCAGTAGTCCTGCCACCGAATTCCCAGATCATTCTGTGGTGCCGTGCTGTACTAGGGATCCAGGGTCAAGACTATCAAGCCCTGGTGGAGCCTATTCAAATTGAGAATCATCCCTTCGTGTGAGTAGCCAAGAGCCTGGTGACTTTATCTCATGGTAAAGTTCCTGTCCGTTTAATTAATTTCAGTGATCACCCTGTTACTCTCTCTAAGCACTGCCCTGTTTCTCAGCTTTTCCAGCTATCCTTCCAGGATGTTATCCGTCTGCCTGCCACGGAGATGTCTCAAACCGCACAGAGCAGCAGCCTCTTCAGTATCCTGGTGGGAGGAACTTCATGTGGGGAACGAATCCACCCCAAAGGATCAAATAGAGGGAGTCCTGAATCTGATGAAAGAGCACCACCAGGTCTTTAGCAAGCACTCCACAGACTATGGAGAGGTCAGTGTAATCAAACACACCATACCCACTGGCTCTCATCCGCCTATCAAGGAGAGATACAGACCCATACCACCTACTACCTACCAGTTTGTAAAAGAAATGATACAAGAAATGAAGGACTCTAATATAATCTGGGACAGTCATAGCCCCTGGGCTGCGCCCCTAGTTCTTGTTCATAGCCCCTGGGCTGCGCCCCTAGTTCTTGTTCGTAAAAAAAAGATGGCAGGATTAGGTTCTGTGTGGCCTATAGAAAAATCAATCAAATCACTCACAAAGACGCTTATCCGTTGCCACGCATTGAAGAGTCTTTGACTGCCCTGGGGTCATCAGCCTACTTCTCAACTTTGGACTTAACCAGTGGATACTGGCAGGTATCTATGGCCCCGGAAGACCGGGAAAAGACCATTTTCACTACGCCTATGGGCCTGTTTGAATTCAACTACATGCCTTTCGGACTGTGTAATGCTCCAGGGACGGTCCAGCGGTTGATGGAGCGTTGTTTAGGCCATAAGAACTTTGAGACTGTATTGCTATACTTGGATGACATCATTATCTATTCCAAGACATATGAGGATCATTTAAAACATCTAAGTGAAGTGTTTCAAGGCCTTAAAATCAAAACGTCCAAGTGCCATCTGCTGAAACCAGCGGTAAAGTACCTGGGACACGTTGTTAGCGCAGAAGAAGTCCAGCGTGATCCTGATAAACTTGCTGCTGTCCATAATTGGCCTACTCCTACCACCGTGAAGGAGGTGAGAAGTTTCCTCAGCTTTGCAGGATATTACAGACGCTTCATCCTGCATTTTGCACAGATTGCGTATCCGATCCAGGAACTCCTAAGGGGGCATCCCAAAAAGAGTCCAAAGACTCCTATCCCCGTTGAATGGAATGAAGAACGGGAGATTCTTCATTCCTAAAGAAAAAGCGGACCGAACCCCCTGTCCTGGGTTACCCAGATTATCAGAAGCCAATTCACCTCTATACGGATGCCAGTAAAAGAGGCCTGGGAGCCATGTTGGCTCAGGTGCAAGACAACAAAGAAAGGGTGATTGCCTACGGCAGCAGATCCCTGAGGGAAGCTGAGAAAAACAATCAGAATTATAGTTCCTTCAAGCTGGAATTCCTTGCTTTAGTGTGGGCTGTGACTGAAAAATTCAAGGACTACCTTGCTGCCACTCCATTTGTCGCCTTCACTGACAACAATCCCCTGGCGCATCTGAACACAGCCAAGTTAGGGGCTCTGGAGCAAAGATGGGGCTCCCGCCTTGCCAACTATGACTTCACTGTGAAATACAGGGCAGGCCCCTCAAATGATAATGCTGATGCCCTGTCTCGGCTTCCCACTACAGAAGCACCAGACGAACCAAAGGACGCCTGGGAAGAAGTAGAGATGCCGGCGTTTTACAACAAATTTGCTCAAGATAATGTTCACACTGAAAATAACTCAGCTGCTAATCCCTCTCCCCCGAATACTCCTGAGTCCAGGGGCAAACAAGAAAGGTGGATTAAGCTCCAGTCAGAAAATAGAGTCCTCGGTGAACTGCTCGACTTCCTTACTAGTGGGAGAACTCCTGAAAGAGTCCGCAGGAAGAGTGCAGACCCAGAAGTATTGAAACTGTGGAGACATTGCCACCAATTCTTCCTTCAAAAAGGCCTGTTGCTAAGAAGGAGCCTGGATCCAGTGTCCTGCGATAGGGTGTACCAGATCCTCATACCACGTCGAGACGCCAGTCTTGTATTGGAGATGTACCACAACTGGTCCGGACATTTCGGTGTGCAGAAAACTGAGGCCACCATTCGCAGAAGGTTAAATTGGATTGTGATGAAAAGACATTGAAAAATGGTGCCGGGAATGTACTGCCTGTGCTGTTGGGAGAAGTGAGCATCATGACCAGAGAGCGCCTCTCCATCCTATTGTGAGTAAAACTCCCCTGAAGCTGGTTGCTATTGATCATGTGAAGTTGGAGCCAAGTCGCTCAGGTTATACTTATGCCATGACCATTATTGATCACTTCACTAAGTTTGTTGTCACAGTGCCTGTGAAGAACCTGACAGCCAAGACTGCAGCGGAAGCATTCTGGAAGCATTTCCTCCTGCCCTACGGCTGCCAGGGAGAGAATCCTCACCGACCAGGGGTCTGCGTTGGAATCCAAGCTGTTCCAGGAGATGTGCCTGCTCCACAATTGCCAGAAAGTCTGGACCACGGCCTATCATCTGCAAGGTAACTGACTCTGTGAAAAGATGAATTAAACTCTCATTGAAATGTTGAGAGCAGTACCCCCTGAGACAAGGGGTAATTGGCCTACTCTGCTGCCACAACTTATATATACGTATAACAATACAATTCACTGCTCCACTGGGTACACGCCTTTCTATTTGATGTTCGGCCGTCAAGGGAGGCTGCCTGCCCACCACTCCCTGGACGTGCAAGTACCCAATGTCATCAACCCACTACCAAAGACTGATTGGGTGGTGAAGCATCAAAGACGTCTTCTTAATGCCAAAGAGATTGTTCAGGAGTGCATGGAAAGTGCCCGAGAGCGGCAACAGAGAGACTATGACCTGGCTGCTCATGCAGAACCTCTTGCTATAGGAGACGTGGTGTGGTTGAGGAATAACCACCGAACCAGTAAACCGGACAGTAAGTGGGAGAGGACTCCCTACGTCATAACTAATATTCCTAATGCTGAGGCCCACATTTACCAAATTTCCAGGGAAGGTAAAGGCTCCCAGATTGTACACAGGAACCATTTCCTGCATAGAAGGAGAAACTGCAGCAGGGGACGTTGAGCCAGAGTCGTCAGCCCAACCTGTTGATCCTATGCAGGCTGTTGAGAACCTGTTACATGACAAAGAGCCACTTCATTGGTTCCTCACACCCTGGTTGAACTTGGTGCTACCGGCTCCGGTTCCTGCTAGTCCTCGACCCCAGGATGACCTATCACAGGGTATACCTGAAAGGGCTCCAGAGCCTGAGGATCCCTCTGGCCCCACTGAGCCAAGGCAAGAAGAGTCTCTGCCAGTAAGGAGGTCCACGTGGCCTACTAGGGGGCACCCACCTATGAGATTCGGAGACTACGTTGTTAACCAGAGTAGCCACTCCCGGGAAACTCCTGCGTAACTGTCTACAAAACCCGGGTATGGACTCATGTTTTCTTTTGAGCCTCCAGGAACTTATGTTATTGTTGCAATTTTATTGTTATGGACTATCCTGGTTATTCCTAATACGCTGTACCAGGTCAGCGCCCCTGTTCCCTGTTCTATCCTGAAAAGAAAACTACGCCTCTTTTCACCGCACTTGTTCCTTTGCCAGCGGAGCTGCGTGATATTTTATTGCAAAAGCGGTGATTGTCGTATATGCCTGCTTTGCATTTTTGTCTTTCAGGTCGCAGTTTCCAGCTGGGTGGGCCCCATGTGTTGTGCCGAGGATGGGCAACCTCAAAGCAGCGGGGTATGTAGTGTCCCACTTCGTAAGGTTGGGAACTACTAAGGGTCACGTTGCCCCCACCTCCTGTGGGAGATTGGTATTTTGTATTGCATTATAGTGTGTGTTGTCATGTTGTCTCCTGTGTACCAGGCCTGTTAGGGGTGTAGTTCCTCCTCCTAGGCAGTAGAGGGAGCTAAGGAACCCCCTAGTATATATAGTTAGGCCCAAACAGGAAAGAGTCAGTCCAGTCTAGTCCAGGAGGCTAGGTAGTGCAGTCTAGCCTGCCTGAGGTGCTGAGCAAGTAAAACTCAGAAGTTAATCCAGGAGAAGGAGTTGCCTCCTGAAGATATCTAGTACCTTGAAAAGTACAAAGCAGAGCCACTTTTATCCAGCCAAGTAGAGAGCTGAAGGGCAGAAGGATATTCACAGCAAGAGAATATATACCAGAGGAAGGTTTCCCTACCCTAGCATATAGCCAGCAATAGTGCATACAGGCCTTGGAGAAAGCCAGACAGGATCTGAAGAAAATACAGCCTGATGGGTGAGTGTTTATTCCCTCTGTGTATCTTGCAAAGACTTTACCTGCCATTATTGTAAAGCCTGCCTGTTATCAAGACCCTGCATATGGAACCAACTGAAACCTGTATATAGTTGAACTGTTCAGTAAAAAGGAGTTCTGGTTCACTACAACTGTGTGTACCTCAATTATTCCTACAATAAATTGGTGTGCCACCGTTACCGGCACTGGCATCACAAACTATAAGGGATCTTGCCACAGGCACACTAAACCTGCAACACCCAGGGAACCTCACCTACCATCCGGCCTGGTCCCTATATACAGAGAGTGCCCCAGTGGATCCATGTGCCAGCCTGTCCATCACTGCTGTACGCCTGCCCAGGGTATATCAAAACTGTGAGTACCAATAGCAACCCTCGGTCTGTTAACTGCCCCTGTGACCTCACCATCGCTCACCCTGCAGGACTGGCATACTGCAGTAGCAGTTGGACAGATAGGTGACCCTGGCTGCTGCATTAAGGATAGATTGGAAAAGGGAGAGTCTAGTGAGGGGGGGGACAATTAATAGTGAGTTACAATAATCGAAGCGGGAATGTGGATCGGGGCGATGATGAGAGTTTTTGTTGTTTCCATAGTGAGAAAGGGGCAGATTCTAGAGATGTTTTTGAGGTGCAGGCGCCATGAGCAGGCAAGAGACTGAATATAGGGGGTGAAGGAGAGATCAGTGTCAAACGTCACACCAATACAGAATCTAGGAAATGCATACATGACAATATAGCTACAGAATTGTCTCTAATATGGCACTAGAATAGCCCTTTGCTATAATGCAATTGGTGTGCTCACATCTTGATTCTCTGCAGTTTAGCTTCTAAATTCTGAAACTTGATGCCATAAAAAAAAACTAATTAATCTCTGCCAATTTTAATAAGCTATTTTAAGTACTATTAATGTTTTGGCACAAAATATAGAATATGTACAACCAATTATCTTACTAATCCAGAATGTGCAGACATTTTCCATTAACTGGCACAAAAATGTTTGCCAGAAGTGAATTTTGAATCAATTTCTTTCAGCAGCTAAACAATGCAGGCATATATTTTTAATAGTGCTTTCACTGGAGATGCATTATATTGATTTTTGAAACAGCACTTTATCTGTAATTTATCTGAATAGTTGTATTATGCTACGGAATGGAAACATTGAACTGTTAAACTATTTGTCACTTAAAAGAACACATCAGGGGGACCTTAAAGGGGTTCTCCGGGAAACTAAAGTAAATTTAAAAAAGAAATATTATGTCATAGTAAAAACATTCATAAGTACCTTTATTTATCAAAAGAAGCTTGTTTACCCTAGGGAGTTATCATTGTGGAAACCTAAAATGGCTGCCATCAAGTCATTGCATCAGAAACACGTCCTAGAATGCCCAGCACACTCACTAGGACGGGCCGTGTCAACACCAGCAGCTCGAGACACTGTTCAGCCTGAGGTAGCAGCTACTTCTGGTTGAGCTGACTGCGCACTGTGCTTAGGCAGTTCCCAGTGACGGGAGAAAACCGTTCCCTGGAGACGGTGTTTGTGATCGGTCTCACGCACCTGGCCGGGCTCTGAAGTGACAATTTTAAAAGGATCCTAGTCTTATCACAGTCTGTGCTGGCAAGAGTGAGGGAGGCCGGCTACATCGTCAGCTGCTGGCTGTGTAAGCTATAAATATATATGAAAAAAGGCTACATTTATTAATTTATATAATATAAGTATATATTACATGTATTATATAAAGTCATACATACATATAGATATGAATAAAAAGTATATATCTGTGTAATTGTATAAAAAATATAAATGGTTTTGATCCATTTTTTATAATATTTAAAGAAAATAGACCTTTTACTAAAAAAAGTAAAATTAATTTTACACAGTGTGTGCAAATATACAGTACAGACCAAAAGTTTGGACACACCTTCTCATTCAAAGAGTTTTCTTTATTTTCATGACTATGAAAATTGTAGATTCACCCTGAAGGCATCAAAACTATGAATTAACACATTTGGAATTATATACATAACAAAACAGTGTAAAACAACTGAAAATATGTCATATTCTAGGTTCTTCAAAGTAGCCACCTTTTGCTTGGATTACTGCTTTGCACACTCTTGGCATTCTCTTGATGAGCTTTAAGAGGTAGTCACCTGAAATGGTTTTCACTTCACAGGTGTGCCCTGTCAGGTTTAAAAAGTGGGATTTCTTGCCTTATAAATGGGGTTGGGACCATCAGTTGCGTTGTGGAGGAGTCAGGTGGATACACCGCTGATAGTCCTACTGAATAGACTGTTAGAATTTGTATTATGGCAAGAAAAAAGCAGCTAAGTAAAGAAAAACGAGTGGCCATCATTACTTTAAGAAATGAAGGTTAGTCAGTCCAAAAAATTGGGAAAACTTTTAAAGTGTCCCCAAGTGCAGTCACAAAAACCATGAAGCGCTACAAAGAAACTGGCTCACATGCGAACCACCCCAGGAAAGAAAGACCAAGAGTCACCTCTGCTGCGGAGGATAAGTTCAACCGAGTCACCAGCCTCAGAAATCGCAGGTTAACAGCAGCTCAGATTAGAGACCAGGTCAATGCCACACAGAGTTCTAGCAGCAGACACATCTCTAGAACAACTGTTAAGAGGAGACTGTGTGAATCAGGCTTTCATGGTAGAATATCTGCTAGGAAACCACTGCTAAGGACAGGCAACAAGCAGAAGAGACTTGTTTGGTCTAAAGAACACAAGGAATGGACATTACACCAGTGGAAATCTGTGCTTTGGTCTGATGAGTCCAAATTTGAGATCTTTGGTTCCAACCACCGTGTCTTTGTGCGACGCAGAAAAGGTGAATGGATGGACTCTACATGCCTGGTTCCCACCGTGAAGCATGGAGGAGGAGGTGTGATGGTGTGGGGGTGCTTTGCTGGTGACACTGTTGGGGATTTATTCAAAATTGAAGGCATACTGAACCAGCATGGCTACCACAGCATCTTGCAGCGGCATGCTATTTCATCCGGTTTGCGTTTAGTTGGACCATCATTTATTTTTCAACAGGACAATGACCCCAAACACACCTCCAGGCTGTGTAAGGGCTACAGGACCATGAAGGAGAGTAATGGGGTGCTGCGCCAGATGACCTGGCCTCCACAGTCACCGGACCTGAACCCAATCGAGATGGTTTGGGGTGAGCTGGACCGCAGAGTGAAGGCAAAAGGGCTAAGCATCTCTGGGAACTCTTTCAAGACTGTTGGAAGACCATTTCAGGTGACTACCTCTTGAAGCTCATCAAGAGAATGCCAAGAGTGTGCAAAGCAGTAATCAAAGCAAAAGGTGGCTACTTTCAAGGCTACTTCAAGGCTACTATGACATATTTTCAGTTGTTTCACACTTGTTAGTTATGTATATAATTCCACATGCGCTAATTCATAGTTTTTATGCCTTTAGTGTGAATCTACAATTTTCATAGTCATGAAAATAAAGAAAACTCTTTGAATGAGAAGGTGTGTCCAAACTTTTGGTCTGTACTGTATATTTATATATTTAAATGAATAAATTAGCCTTTTTTATATATATTTATTTTTACTGGGAACAGAAATTACTAGCTTACACAGCCAACAGCTGAAGAGGTAGCCGGCCTCCCTCACTCTTGCCAGCAGGGATGTCGTTAGGTCAAAACATTCGGGACTTGAGCCCCGGATGTTTTTTCCAGGGCCCCGAATGTCATGGTGGGCTGGTAGCATATATTTATTTTTAATTGGCTATTCCCCACCCCCCTTGTACTTGTTCCGCTACTTGCGGGTTGCGTGGGCATGAGTTCAGTCACTTTGGTGCACAATCATGATCCCGTGAGTTTGCCCACCGAAGTGACTGACCTCATGCCCACGCAGCCCACAAGTAGCGGATCAGCGGAACAAGAACAAGGGGGGTGGAGGGATTATCTGTGGGGTTGTCCAGATGGCTAGACCTTTCACAGTAATTATTAACCCCTTTCAGGAGTCCCCCGTTCACTGAAGGGGGAACTGCTGAAAGGGGTTAATAACTACTGTGAAGGGGGACTGCTCAAAGGGGTTAATAACTACTGTGAAGTGCCTACCCCCCTGGTGGTGATGGGGGCATGACTTCACAGGATGGGGGCATGGCTTCACGGGGGCGTGGTACAGTGGGCTTGTGCCCCGGATGTTTCCAGACCCTAGCAACACTGTGCCTGTCAGGCTGACAGATCACAGCACAGAGCCGAAAACTCTGCCACAGAGAAATGATTTGTGACGATGTAGCCGGCCTCCCTCACTCCTGGTAGGCTGACAGGGCACAGCACAAACTGAGATAAGAGTAGATTCCTTTTAAAATTGCTGCTTTAGAGCCCGGCCAGGTGCCTGAGACGGATCACAAACACAGTCTCCAGGGAACTGTATTCTCTCCTCCTCTTCACTGGGAACTACCTAAGTACAGTGCGCATGCTTTAATGGAGCGTTCACTTCTCACTAGCAGTCAGCTCAAGCAGAAGTAGCTGTTACCTCAGGCTGAACAGTGTCTCGAGCTGCTGGTGTTGACGCAGCCTGTCCTAGTGAGTGTAATGGGCATTCTCTGACGCAATGACTTGATGGCAGCCATTTTAGGGTCCCACAATGATAACTCCCTATGGAAAAGGAGCTTCTTTTGATAAATAAAGGTACTTATGAATGTTTTTACTTTGATATAATATACATATATATATAATACTTTAGTTTCAAGGAGAACCCCTTTAAGGTCCCTTTCTAATTCAATAACCTTGTTGTATTTTATTGCAATACATGGAAAGTATTAAAGGTATCTGTGGCTAGATTCTAAAGGCTTCCTGGCAATCGTCTGCTTGCTAGAGGAGCAGACTGCTTCTATTACAATTAGTGTTCTCCTCCTCAGTATAGGGAGGAGCGATTGTTATACCATGGTACTTCCCTATACTGAATCATGGTGTGACAACAGGGAAAGGAGGAGGTGATGCAATGCTCTGAGAGGCCAGGTCAGACCCTCAATGCTCCAAGCATTTCTCTTGTATATTAAAAAGAAACCTTACTCTACACTCGTAATACTGATAGCAGAGAAAGGGCTCATTTTAGTCTCCATGATTACCCTACCATACAGCATGTCTTGTTTAATAGGGTTGATCAAAGTGAAAGATACTCTTTAAGTTTTATAGAAAAGTCTATGAAAAAAGTCCAAAAAATGTAAGACCCAGAAAGAGCTTTATTTTGAAAAAATACCACTGCCCCCCCACCCCCCACATAAAAAAAAAACTACAAAAAAAGCACAAGCCACAAACCAAAGCAATTTGTATGCAATGCATATTATTTATGCACTATGGACTTTAAAGTTACATCTTGACACATTGTTTTAGCCGGCCAAAAAAAAAATCACAAAAAAGCCATGCCAAATGTGTGGAAACCAATCTAAGAGCCCCTGTGTGCATTAATTTGGTCTGATGTTTTTTGATCACTAAAAAAAAAAACATAAATTGCTTCTTGTTTTCTTTGTATATACTGCATGGATTTTTTTGTGAGGTTTATAAAGGCTTTTTTTTTTCAAAACAAATGTGTGGTTGGTGTTTTTTTTTAGCTGTTTTTCCCTATAGAGGAGGAGGTGTAAAAATTATTGAATAAAAATGCCACAGGTTGTGCACTTCTGACCAGCCTGTCTGCCCCATAGGCTGATTTTAATCAGTGTAAGTATAAAGCTTAGGCTACTTTCACACTGGCGTTTCTGGGTCCGCTTGTGAGATCCGTTCAGGGCTCTCACAAGCGGCCCAAAATGGATCAGTTAAGCCCCAATGCATTCTGAATGGATAAGGATTTGTTCAGAATGCATCAATTTGGCTGCGTTTGGTCCCCGTTGCGTTTTAGGCGGTCACTAAAACGCAGCTTGCTGGAATAGCTTGGTGCAATTGAAAACTGATCCGTCCCCCATTGACTTTCAATGTAAGTCGAGACGGACCCGTTTTGACTTAGACTTTTTTATGAATGAATAATGCAAAACTATCCTTTATGAACGGAAACAAGCGTTTGCATTATTGGTATGGATCCGTCTGTGCAGATATGAGACGGATCCGCACCAAACGCGAGTGTGAAAGTAGCCTTAGCCTGCTCTCCCTCACTCACTGGAAGCCTTTTGGCACCAGGAGAGGTATAGGGTGGACTCTCATTGCATTTGTTGGGGCCATCTGGCACCAGGAGAGGTGTGGAGTAAGCCCAGCATGCATGTGGAACCTACACTCCCTGAAATTTATGGTAGCCGCCATGGCATATAACAGGTAGACTTTAGTGTTAGGTTCCCGTCTTACAGAGATTGCCTTGACGTGTGGCAGACGGGCCCAAATAATTTTGTACAAAATGTATTTGCCAAGCATCTCTAATTTACAAAATAAGCATAGCATTAGCATTAGAATACTTTTTTTTTTCACTTTATTTGGTTTGCATGAGTGCTGTTGCATAGAGATGTCGCAAACATAAAATTTTCTGTTCGTGAATGGCGAATGCGAATTTCTGCAAATGTTCACGAACGGGCAAACCACCATTGACTTCAATAGGCAGGCGAATTTTAAATCCCACAAGGACTCTTTCTAGCCACAGTAGTGATGGAAAAGTTGTTTCAAGGCGACTAACACCTGGACTGTGGCATGCTGGAGGGGGATCCATGGCAAAACTCCCATGGAAAATGACATAGTTGACGCAGAGTTGGATTTTAATCCATAAAGGGCATAAATCACCTAACAATCCCAAATTTTTTTGAACAACATGGTTTAAAACATCCAGTGTGTGTATATGATCAGGTATGATGTTGTATCGATCAGGTATTGTAAGGGTTACGCCCGCTTCACAGACATTGACAGACCAAACTCCCCTTTTAATGCACAGCAAACAACCGCAAACAGTCCATTTACCCAACCGCAAACTTCCCATTTTCACAAGGTTGGATACCAAGCTAGCCATGTCCCGTTGATGTAATTGAAGGTTTCTTCCTCCACCCAGCCACGTACAACACCAAGGGTCCCCGAAAGGTGAATTGAATTGATTTTTCAAACGGGGAGATGGTTGAATAAACGCTGGCTTCCTCCCCTTTGTTTGAATCCACGCCACGGTCACTGAGTCTGCGCCATGCAATTTACTGTCACACCCGATATGAGTGGTATTTTCTGTAGTACTATTCTCATCAGTTTAATCCCTGTATGGTCCCCAATCTGGGATCCATTTATTAAATTGATTTTTCGAACGGGGAGATGGTTAAAAAAACACTGGCTCCCTCCCCTTTGTTTGAAACCACGCCACGGTCACTGCATCTGCGCTGTGCAATTTACTGTCACACCCGATATGAGTGGTATTTTCTGTAGTACTATTCTCATCAGTTTAATCCCTGTATGGTCCCCAATCTGGGATTTATTTATTAAATTGATTTTTCGAACGGGGAAATGGTTAAAAAAAATGCTGGCTCCCTCCCTTTTGTTTGAATCCACGCCACGGTCACTGCGTCTGCGCCGTGCAATTTACTGTCACACCCGATATGAGTGGTATTTTCTGTAGTACTATTCTCATCAGTTTAATCTCTGTATGGTCCCCAATCTGGGATCCATTCATTAAATAGATTTTTCGAGCGGGGAGATGGTTAAAAAAACGCTGGCTCCCTCCCCTTTGTTTGAATCCATGCCACGGTCACTGCGTCTGCGCCGTGCAATTTACTGTCACACCCGATATAAGTGGTATTTTCTGTAGTACTATTCTCATCAGTTTAATCCCTGTTACGTCCCATATCAGGGATTGCCTTTTGTGAAAAAAAAATTTAGGCCGGGTACCTTCAACTGCCTTCACAGTGACAGACCAAACTCTGATACACCAAACTGAATTGATTTTAGGAACCGGGAGATGGAAAAAGCAGCTTGGTCGGTCCTCTTACTCCCAACTTGGGGCACTGTGCGTGCATGGAGCAATGTGCTGTGACACCCTATATGAGTGGTGTCTTAACTTGTACTATTCCTATCAGTTTAATCCCTGTTTGTTTTTGCAGCCACAGTGCAGCACCAGAGGCCAGAAAAATTAGGCATGTACACATGCCTGAAAAATAATGTTATTGTTACAGCTGCTGTTGTACCAGCGGCTAGAAAAATTGATGTTTTCAAGGCAGAAAGGTGACTAAAACATTGCGGCTTGAACCCTAGTTGGTGGCGGAGAATTCACGAGTCATCTGGTATGCAGACATTAAATACAGCAGTGTGGGGACCATTTTGAGGCCAAGGCATGTCATCAGGCCTTTTGTTAGTCAAACGTATCCCCCACTGTCAGTCCCTTCGGGATCCATGCCTCATTGATCTTAATGAAGGTGAGGTAATCAACACTTTTTTGACCGAAGCGACTTCTTTTGTCAGTGACAATGCCTCCTGCTGCACTGAAGGTCCTTTCTGACAGGACACTTGAAGCGGGGCAGGCCAGAAGTTCTATCGCAAACTGGGATAGTTCAGGCCACAGGTCAAGCCTGCACACCCAGTAGTCAAGGGGTTCATCGCTCCTCAGAGTGTCGATATCTGCAGTTAAGGCGAGGTAATCTGCTACCTGTCGGTCGAGTCATTCTCAAAGGCTGGATCCCGAAGGGCTGTGGCAATGTGTAGGACTGAAAAAGCTCTGCATATCCTCCATTAACAACACATCTGTAAAGCGTCCTGTCCTTGCCGCCGTGGTCGTGGTAGGAGGAGGATTACTTTCACCTCTTCCCCTGTTAGATTCCCGTTGTGCTGTGACATCCCCCTTATAAGCTGTGTAAAGCATATTTTTTTAGTTTGGTTTTGAACTGCTGCATCCTTTCTGACTTTCGGTAATTTGGTAACATTTCCACCACTTTCTGCTTATACCGGGGGTCTAGTAGTGTGGCCACTCAGTACAGGTCGTTCTCCTTCATCCTTTTTATACGAGGGTCCCTCAACAGACATGACAGCATGAAAGACCCCATTTGCACAAGGTTGGATGCCGAGCTACTCATTTCCCGTTCCTCCTCCTCACTGATGTCATTGACGGTCTGTTCTTCCCCCAGCCACGTACAACACCACGGGTCCCAGATAGGTGACAACAACGAGCACCCTAGGATGCCTGCTGTGGTTGGTCTTCCTCCTCCTCCTCCTCAAAGCCACATTTCTCCTCTGACTTCTCTTCCTCATACTCCTCTTCCAGCGTTGCCGCAGGTCCGGCAAGTGATGATGACAAGGCTGTTTCTGGTGGTGATGGTGACCACAACTCTTCCTCTTCACGCTCATCTACAGCCTGATCCAGCACTCTTTGCAGGGCACGATCCAGGAAGAAAACAAATGGGATGAGGTCGCTGATGGTGCCTTCAGTGCAACTGACTAGGTTTGTCACCTCCTCAAAAGGACGCATGAGCCTAGAGGCATTGCGCATGAGCGTCCAGTAACGTGGCAAAAAAATTACCAGCTCCGCAGAGGCTGTCCTAGCACCCCAGTCATACAAATACTCGTTGACGGCTTTTTCTTGTTGGAGCAGGCGGTCGAACATTAAGAGTGTTGAATTCCAACGTGTCGGGCTGTCGCAAATCAAGCACCTCACTGGCATGTTGTTTCGGCGCTGAATGTCTGAAAAGTGCTCCATGGCCGTGTAGGAACGCCTGAAATGGCCACACACCTTCCTGGCCTGCTTGAGGACGTCCTGTAAGCCTTGGTACTTAGACACAAAGCATTGTACGATGAGATTCAACACATTTGCCATGCACGGCACATGTGACAACGTGCCCAAATTCAATGCCGCCAACAAATTGCTTCTATTGTAAAAGCTGGCGGGCTAAGAGTTCCGTCAAGCCAGCTGTCAGACGCCGGGCAAGGGGGTGACTCTGTGACATTGGCTTCTTACGCTCAAACATTTCCTTTACACCTGACTGTGGGCAGATGAGATGGAACTGCTCAAGGTGAGATGCGGAGTGGCAGGTGGTTGAGAGGGGGCAAGGAGGACAGCAGTGGTTGACGTGGCTGAAGATGCTGGACCAGGAGGAGAATGGTTGCTTTGAGTTTGTGTGCTGCTTGTACTCATGTGTTGATCCCATTGGCATTTGTGATGTGAGATCATGTGCCTTCGCAAAGCAGTTGTACCGAGGTGGGTGTTGGATTTCCCACGACTCAGTTTCTTTTGGCACAGGTTGCAAATGGCATCGCTGTTATCCGAGGCAGACACACACAAAAAAAATGCCACACTGCTGAGCTTTGCAATGACGGCATTCTGGTGGTGGCAACAGCATGCGTTGATTGGCGTGCTTTCTGGCTGACCCCGGGTGCCGATACATGCTGTCTGACTGTGCCACTAGCTCCTTGCGACGACCTCCCCCTGCTTCCAACTTGTCTCCTCCTTCTCTCTGTCTCCCCTCCTGAACTTTCCCCCTCTTCTTCTTCTCTTCGAGCAGGCACCCACGTGGCATCCACGGACACATCGTCATCATCAAACACTTCACTTGTATCTGACACCTCAGCAAAGGAAGCAGCAGCGGGTACAATATCATCATCATCACACTGTACATTCCATGTGTGTAATGCTGTCTGACTGAGACATATCCCTGTTATATACATCCTCTGGCAATAATGATTGCGCATCACTAATTTCATCCAACTGATGTGTAAATAACTCCTCTGAGGGATCAAGTGAAGCGGCTGTGGTGGCTGTGGTGGTAGTGGTGGTGGTGGCGGCGGGCGGGAGAGTGGTAACTTGAGAGCAGGTGACCAAAGCTGAGCTGGAGGAGGATGGTGCGTCAAGGTTCCTAACTGAAGCTGTTGAAGATTGGGTGTCCTTTGTAAGCCAGTCAACTATTTTCTCAGAATTTTTTGGGTTCAGGGTACGTGGCCTCTGAACACTGGGCATTATTCCAGGGCCAGTGGAAATCACAAAACCACGACCACGACGGCCCCTGCGGGGTGGCCTGCCTCTGCCTGTCATTTTTTTTTTTAGATAAGTGGTACTATGCGTGCAAGGTACTGTGCCACACTATATAAGTGGTGGGCAGTGGGCACACTACAGTCTGTACAGTACACACTGGCTTAAAACTGTGATTATATCACAGAAAAATATTAAATAGAATTTATTTTATTTGCAAGGTATTTGAGTGAGTGACACCCTGTAATGGTATGAGTGGGGGCCTAGCCACTAGCCAGTGGCCACAATACAGTCTGTGTGGGCCTGATGCACGGGCTTGCAACTGTGATTATATCACAGAAAAATATTAAATATAATTTTTCTTATTTGCAAGGTATTTGAGTGAGTGACACCCTGTAACGGTATGAGTGGAGGCCTAGCCACTAGCCAGTGGCCACAATACAGTCTGTGTGGGCCTGACACACAAGGGCTTGCAACTGGGATTATATCACAGAAAAATATTAAATATAATTTTTTTTTATCTGCAAGGTATTTGAGTGAGTGACACCCTGTAACGGTTTGAGTGGAGACCTAGCCAGTGGCCACAATACAGTCTGTGTGGGCCTGACACACACTCGCTTGCAACTGGGATTATATCACAGAAAAATATTAAATATAATTTTTTTTATCTGCAAGGTATTTTCGGTCACACCCTGTATGAATGGTGTGCACACAGTGCTGTCTGTGACTGAGCCTGCAGCCTCTCACACACGGGCAGCCAGGCAACTGCAATATATATATATATATATATATATATATAACAAGCAGACTGATGTACCAGCCCTTAAAAGTGGACACAGGACACTGCCCTAGCTAACGCTTTCCCTATTGAATCAGCAGCACTGTCCCTCCTCTCACTGAGAATGCAGCTTCCGAATGAATCTAAAATGGATGCTGTCCAGGAGGTGGGAGGGTCCGGGAGGGAGGGTCTGCTGCTGATTGGCTGGAATGTGTCTGCTGACTGTGAGGTACAGGGTCAAAGTTTACTCAATGATGATGTATAGGGGGCGGACTGACCCGCAACGGCGAACGCGAACAAGCTATGGTCGCTGGGAACTGTTCGCCGGCGAATAGTTCGGGACATCACTACTATTGCATTGTATTTTTTCCTTTGTGATTTTAGCCACAGCAGCGTGCACCTGCGCATTGGGATGTGCTGACTGACCCTTTTTTTTTCTTTGCAAAGTAAAAGATACTCTTTAAGTTTTTTAGAAAAGACTATGAAAAAAGTCAGAAAAATGCCAGACGCAGAGAGTTTTATTTTGAAAAAATGCCATTGCCCCCCCTCCCCCCCCAAAAAAAAAAGAAACCTACAAAAATGGCACAAGCCACACACTAAAGCAAATTGTATGCAATGCATTTTATTTATGGACTTTAAAATAACATCTTAACACATTGTTTTTGACCCTCAAAAAAATTTAAAAAAAGCCATGACAAGTGTGTGGAAACCAATCTAAGGGCCCCTGTTTGCATTAATTTGGTCTGATGTTTTTTGATGACTTAAATCTCCATCTCTTGCTAAACCTCAGCTACTTTTCTAAATGGGCTGGAAGTGTCATTTTAAATATTATATTTCCTGTATGTGGAAAGTTTATACTGCTACTATACTAATCAAATAAGTGGAACAAATAACAATCTTTCGCAATATTTTCTGAAGACTGAACTAAGTCATAATTCTTCAAACATTTTGAGAACTAACTCATGATTGCCTCCTAATGGGCTTGATTGTCAATTATATTTTTATGATTAAGAAATAATGAAGGATGGATCTGAAGAAGCTATTATTTAAGCCTTTTATTTTTAAAGCTTATATAATTTGCAAAATATGTAACAAGAACCATATAATGGATGGCTACAGCTAAAGACCTGATTAGTGAGTATACAGAAGCACACGGAAGACAGAAATGTATTCCATTATAGCAACAAAAAGGGGATTCGCGTGAACAGAAATCTATTTCATAATTAAAGGAAAAAACAAAAAAGAAAAAGAAAGCTACTTTACCATTTGACCATAATTAGGTCATTTTCATCATGTTCTATAGCAGATACATCAGCCTGTATTACAAGCACATTATCAACAAGAGGCACCTTTGAAGATAGATGGTGGTCTTGTCACACAATAGCATATATTGCTTACATTTCGACTTTCTCTGTTCCTCATCCTGAGCCTCAAGCTAAAAATTATTCTTCAGAACTCTAGTTTCTGGCAGTATTCTTACATTTTTCATGAAGCACCTTTATGACTGTTGTGGCCTGTGGTGTTCTCCATATTTTATTTTACTGTCTCCACAATGACTCTAAGCAGTGACTTCTTTTATTTAAGTTTGTGGTGTATATATCTTCATGTGTTATGGTCACTTTCGCTCACAATGCTCAAATAAATCTAACAGGTCCTTTGGGAACATGTTATTTTCTACTTTACTATGAGCTATGCTCTTTGGTTACTATTGAATATGGCTCTCAGTAGTCAACATTAACATGGTAACTGATGCAAAGATGTTTATTTTTGCAAATAACATCATTTTTTTTAAGTGTACCATTTGTGATTCATAGTCCATTGACTATGGTTGCAGCCATTCCTGTGGTCAAACAGTGGTAGCTGCACTGGCACACTGTGCTATTGGGAACATGCATGCCAAATCATTTACAGTAGTTCCCTGCTTGACCACCTCTTAACAGCTCTATACAAGTGCATATAGGACAACTAAAACCGTAAAGACCAGGTTATTTATTGATTTAACCACACCAACAGCTTTCATTATTATCAGGAATTTATTTAATCTGGGAATGAAAAAAGGCCAGAGATGGGAATAAGCCTTCAATTATTCACAGTATGGGGAAAATAATCATCATTTTCAAAGTCAGTTTTTCTTGAATATGTGTTGTCATAATGTGTTTGAAATGTATTAAAGATCTCAAGTTGTTTGATACATTTTGGGCATCTTTGAACACTTTTGTCTATAGTTTTATTCCCCTCCCCCACTGTAATAAGATTGTATCTTTTTGGGGGGGATGAAGGGTCCTTTCAAAAAGTCACATTTGATAAACCTGTATACTTTTCCACTTAGTTTTAAAAGAGGTGAGTGGCGTAAAATCAAACAAGTTGCAGACTATTTTGAAAAAATGCCATGCTCTAAAATTAGCAACTTTGTGCCAGAATTCTAGCCCAAAGGACTTGATAAATCCCACCCTTTATGCCTTATTTGTATGCATAATAATTTGTAATATCTACCATGCCAAAAAACATCTGAGAATAACAAAATAACAGAAGCATTTTGCAGCCATTGATTGTACAAGGCAAGTGCCAATGGAAATGTCCACATTTTGGATTGGTTAAAGGAGTTTCAGATATTAGCATATCAATAGTGGGTAAAAAAAAAATATAATACTCATCTGTTAAATCACTTCTGCTACAGCAACCATGCTCAGTGGGTGGTCCCTGCTTGTCTTTGTTTAGTTGTCCTGCAATGATGACATAATTTACATCCACATGACTGCTTCGGCCAATAACTAGCCTCAGCAGTCTCATGCCGAACATAAAAGAATAACTGCCGATGCTGTTGGTTGGCTGTAGCAGTCATGTGGACATATGTTATGTCTTTCCACTAAAATAAAATAAAAAAATACTAGTCAGAAACAGTGGTACATGGATGATAGAGAAGTGTAGAATTTAACAAGTGTTTATATTAAATTTTTGTCACTTTCCAAACTATTTTGCTCCTTTTTAAAATTCTTCCTTTAAGTAATTAACTGTAGAAATTTGACAGGGCATACATCCATTTTACTAAAAAAATTAATTACATGATGTGTACCATATAAGAAGAGACAACGTTAATGGATTCTGTATAGAAAATATATGCAAAATGCCTTCAATAGTACAGTTCTGTGTTCATATAGTAAAAAAATAATGTTCTATCAGATGTATGATATGGCCATACCCAATCAGGTCCATGGAAGTAATGCTAATAAAACAAGTTATCTTGCATCAATATTCTTAAAAAATAAACATCAAGGTATTATAATAATACTTTTCTCTAAGGGAATAGAATTCACATGATGTGAGATGATCTTAATCTTCAACTAGAATCTTATTTTGCACAAGACTAGATATCTTGGGACCAGGGCTGGTTTTAGACAAAGTGTGGCCCTGGGCAAAATTGAAAGTGGGGCCCCAAATCCTGAAACATTGGAACAGCAGTCTGACAGAATCTTGTAGGCACGGACAGCGGTTGCCACCACAGCAGCTGATTGTAGAATGCCACATCACCTCTCTTTAGCCTTTCCACTGTAAGGCCTTGTTCACACCTCAGTTTTTTGGTCAGTTTCCATCAGGTATTGGGAGCCAAAACCAGGTACGAGTCAAAAGCACAGAACAGGCACAGATCTTTTCATTATACTTTATGTCTGGGTAACCTCCACTCCTGGTTTTTGGCTCAAAATCACTGATGGAAATATCAGATCAAATAACTGATGTGTGAACAAGGCCTAAGCTGCTGATCCTGCAGCCTGTTTGGGTATGTTCACACAAAGTATTTTCTGTGCTTAAAAAAACCTAATGCAGAATCAGCATCATTTTTTCGGGATTTTATAAAACAGTTTATGACATAGTTTTACCATGGATTTTCATTCCTTCCCATTTTCAATGGGAATTCTGTACATGGACCCCATGTTATGAATGTCCAGGGCACTTCTGTTTTCCATGGTTCCGTTTATAAAACCACAAGCTAAAAAAAAAGGGGCTGTCCCATCCGGGCCCCTGAAGTGAAGGGAGAGCACAATGCGCTTGCACGGTTATCCTCCATTATACTATGAGTGTTCTGTAAATAGTTGATCACTGGCAATTCCTTAGCAGTGATTGCAGATAGTGCTGCACATGCACACTGTGAGGCCTCTTGCACATGAACATTGTGCATCCGTTCCGTGCATTGGGAAACCGCAATTTGCAGCCCCAAATGCACGGGCAACGTCCATGCGGCGGCCGGGATGGATCGAGACTAGAGTTGAGCGAACACCTGGATGTTCGGGTTCGAGAAGTTCGGCCGAACATCCCGGAAATGTTCGGGTTCGGGATCCGAACCCGATCCGAACTTCGTCCCGAACCCGAACCCCGTTGAAGTCAATGGGGACCCGAACTTTTCGGCACTAAAAAGGCTGTAAAACAGCCCAGGAAAGAGCTAGAGGGCTGCAAAAGGCAGCAACATGTAGGTAAATCCCCTGCAAACAAATGTGGATAGGGAAATGAATTAAAATAAAAATTAAATAAATAAAAATTAACCAAAATCAATTGGAGAGAGGTTCCATAGCAGAGAATCTGGCTTCCCGTCACCCACCACTGGAACAGTCCATTCTCAGATATTTAGGCCCCGGCACCCAGGCAGAGGAGAGAGGTCCCGTAACAGAGAATCTGTCTTCATGTCAGCAGAGAATTAGTCTGCATGTCATAGCAGAGAATGAGGCTTCACGTCAGCCACCACTGCAACAGTCCATTGGCATATATTTAGGCCCAGCACCCAGGCAGAGGAGGGAGGTCCCGTAACAGAGAATCTGTCTTCATGTCAGCAGAGAATTAGTCTGCATGTCATAGCAGAGAATGAGGCTTCACGTCAGCCACCACTGCAACAGTCCATTGGCATATATTTAGGCCCAGCACACACACAGGCAGAGGAGAGAGGTCCCGTAACAGAGAATCTGGCTTCATGTCAGCAGAGAATCAGTCTGCATGTCATAGCAGAGAATGAGGCTTCACGTCAGCCACCACTGCAACAGTCCATTGGCATATATTTAGGCCCAGCACACACACAGGCAGAGGAGAGAGGTCCCGTAACAGAGGATCTGGCTTCATGTCAGCAGAGAATCAGTCTGCATGTCATAGCAGAGAATCAGGCTTCACGTCAGCCACCACTGCAACAGTCCATTGTCATAAATTTAGGCCCAGCACCCAGGCAGAGGAGAGAGGTCCCGTAACAGACAATCTGGCTTCATGTCAGCAGAGAATTAGTCTGCATGTCATAGCAGAGAATGAGGCTTCACGTCAGCCACCACTGCAACAGTCCATTGGCATATATTTAGGCCTAGCACACAGGCAGAGGAGAGAGGTCCCGTAACAGACAATCTGGCTTCATGTCAGCAGAGAATTAGTCTGCATGTCATAGCAGAGAATGAGGCTTCACGTCAGCCACCACTGCAACAGTCCATTGGCATATATTTAGGCCTAGCACACAGGCAGAGGAGAGAGGTCCCGTAACAGACAATCTGGCTTCATGTCAGCAGAGAATCAGTCTGCATGTCATAGCAGAGAATGAGGCTTCACGTCACCCACCACTGCAACAGTCCATTGGCATATATTTAGGCCTAGCACACAGGCAGAGCAGAGAGGTCCCGTAACAGACAATCTGGCTTCATGACAGCAGAGAATCAGTCTGCATGTCATAGCAGAGAATGAGGCTTCACGTCACCCACCACTGCAACAGTCCATTGGCATATATTTAGGCCTAGCACACAGGCAGAGCAGAGAGGTCCCGTAACAGACGATCTGGCTTCATGTCAGCAGAGAATCAGTCTGCATGTCATAGCAGAGAATGAGGCTTCACGTCAGCCACCACTGCAACAGTCCATTGGCATATATTTAGGCCCAGCACCCAGGCAGAGGAGGGAGGTCCCGTAACAGAGAATCTGTCTTCATGTCAGCAGAGAATTAGTCTGCATGTCATAGCAGAGAATGAGGCTTCACGTCAGCCACCACTGCAACAGTCCATTGGCATATATTTAGGCCTAGCACACAGGCAGAGCAGAGAGGTCCCGTAACAGACAATCTGGCTTCATGACAGCAGAGAATCAGTCTGCATGTCATAGCAGAGAATGAGGTTTCACGTCACCCACCATGTCCGACCATGTCCACGACCATGTCCACGTCCGCGTCCCTTACTAGATGTTTTTCTCATTGTTATGGTTCACCACAACAACAAATATATTATTTGGCCCAATGTATTGTATTCAAATTCAGCGGGATATAAATTTGAGGCCTAGTATTTAGGCGCTGGGTGACCGGTATGGATTTAGTGACAGAATTAGACTTGGAAATGCACAGAAGCGTGTGTGTGTGAAGTTATTCTGAATGACCCAATGTGCACCTTGAATATTATATACCCTTTTAGGGATAGATTTCAAATAGCTCTGATATAGCAGAAACCACTAAATTATGAAATTGCTAAATTGGGAATTGTATTTCAACCCAGAACAAAAAATGTGCTTTGACGGACACTAAATAACTTTCCCAGCCACAACAGGACAGCGGTAACGAGAGATTTAGCAGGATATAAATTTGAGGCCTAGTATTTAGGCGCTGGGTGACAGGTATGGGTTTAGTGCCAGAATTAGACTTGGAAATACACAGTAGCGGGTGTGTGTGAAGTTATTCTGAATGACCCAATGTGCACCTTGAATATTATATACCCTTTTAGGGATAGATTTCAAATAGCTCTGATATAGCAGAAACCACTAAATTATGAAATTGCTAAATTGGGAATTGTATTTCAACCCAGAACAAGAAATGTGCTTGAACGGACACTAAATAACTCGCCCAGCTACAGCACTAAGGACAGATTTAGCGGGATATAAATTTGAGGCCTAGTATTTAGGCGCTGGGTGACAGGTATGGGTTTAGTGCCAGAATTAGACTTGGAAATACACAGTAGCGGGTGTGTGTGAAGTTATTCTGAATGACCCAATGTGCACCTTGAATATTATATACCCTTTTAGGGATAGATTTCAAATAGCTCTGATATAGCAGAAACCACTAAATTATGAAATTGCTAAATTGGGAATTGTATTTCAACCCAGAACAAGAAATGTGCTTGAACGGACACTAAATAACTCGCCCAGCTACAGCACTAGGGACAGATTTAGCGGGATATAAATTTGAGGCCTAGTATTTAGGCGCTGGGTGACAGGTATGGGTTTAGTGCCAGAATTAGACTTGGAAATACACAGTAGCGGGTGTGTGTGAAGTTATTCTGAATGACCCAATGTGCACCTTGAATATTATATACCCTTTTAGGGATAGATTTCAAATAGCTCTGATATAGCAGAAACCACTAAATTATGAAATTGCTAAATTGGGAATTGTATTTCAACCCAGAACAAGAAATGTGCTTGAACGGACACTAAATAACTCGCCCAGCTACAGCACTAGGGACAGATTTAGCGGGATATAAATTTGAGGCCTAGTATTTAGGCGCTGGGTGACAGGTATGGGTTTAGTGCCAGAATTAGACTTGGAAATACACAGTAGCGGGTGTTTGTGAAGTTATTCTGAATGACCCAATGTGCACCTTGAATATTATATACCCTTTTAGGGATAGATTTCAAATAGCTCTGATATAGCAGAAACCACTAAATTATGAAATTGCTAAATTGGGAATTGTATTTCAACCCAGAACAAGAAATGTGCTTGAACGGACACTAAATAACTCGCCCAGCTACAGCACTAGGGACAGATTTAGCGGGATATAAATTTGAGGCCTAGTATTTAGGCGCTGGGTGACAGGTATGGGTTTAGTGCCAGAATTAGACTTGGAAATACACAGTAGCGGGTGTGTGTGAAGTTATTCTGAATGACCCAATGTGCACCTTGAATATTATATACCCTTTTAGGGATAGATTTCAAATAGCTCTGATATAGCAGAAACCACTAAATTATGAAATTGCTAAATTGGGAATTGTATTTCAACCCAGAACAAGAAATGTGCTTGAACGGACACTAAATAACTCGCCCAGCTACAGCACTAGGGACAGATTTAGCGGGATATAAATTTGAGGCCTAGTATTTAGGCGCTGGGTGACAGGTATGGGTTTAGTGCCAGAATTAGACTTGGAAATACACAGTAGCGGGTGTGTGTGAAGTTATTCTGAATGACCCAATGTGCACCTTGAATATTATATACCCTTTTAGGGATAGATTTCAAATAGCTCTGATATAGCAGAAACCACTAAATTATGAAATTGCTAAATTGGGAATTGTATTTCAACCCAGAACAAGAAATGTGCTTGAACGGACACTAAATAACTCGCCCAGCTACAGCACTAGGGACAGATTTAGCGGGATATAAATTTGAGGCCTAGTATTTAGGCGCTGGGTGACAGGTATGGGTTTAGTGCCAGAATTAGACTTGGAAATACACAGTAGCGGGTGTGTGTGAAGTTATTCTGAATGACCCAATGTGCACCTTGAATATTATATACCCTTTTAGGGATAGATTTCAAATAGCTCTGATATAGCAGAAACCACTAAATTATGAAATTGCTAAATTGGGAATTGTATTTCAACCCAGAACAAGAAATGTGCTTGAACGGACACTAAATAACTCGCCCAGCTACAGCACTAAGGACAGATTTAGCGGGATATAAATTTGAGGCCTAGTATTTAGGCGCTGGGTGACTGGTATGGATTTAGTGACAGAATTAGACTGGGATATGGCCAAAAAATAAACAGACTATTGCTGGTTAAATGCACTTGGTGTGACAGCTTCACCCTGATGTAGGCTTTAGCCAAAAAACAACCACACCATTGAGGGTTAAATGCACTTGGTGACAGGCGCAGCTTGCCCCTGATTTAGTATATGGCCAAAAAATGAACAGACTATTGCTGGTTAAATGCACTTGGTGTGACAGCTTCACCCTGATGTAGGCTTTAGCCAAAAAACAACCACACCATTGAGGGTTAAATGCACTTGGTGACAGGCGCAGCTTGCCCCTGATTTTGTATATGGCCAAAAAATGAACAGACTATTGCTGGTTAAATGCACTTGGTGTGACAGCTTCACCCTGATGTAGGCTTTAGCCAAAAAACAACCACACCATTGAGGGTTAAATGCACTTGGTCGCAGCTTGTGCTGGCGCACCACAAGACACAAAATGGCCGCCGATCACCCCAGAAAAATGTGACTGACAAACGGTCTGGGCAGCCTAAAAACAGTGAGCAATTGAGGATCAGCAGCTCAATGATCCACAGCTGCAGATCGATCAGTTAATCAAGTCCTTTGGAGGAGTTAATCTGCCTAATCTCGCCCTACTGTCGCAGCCGCAACCTCTCCCTACGCTAATCAGAGCAGAGTGACGGGCGGCGCTATGTGACTCCAGCTTAAATAGAGGCTGGGTCACATGGTGCTCTGGCCAATCACAGCCATGCCAATAGTAGGCATGGCTGTGATGGCCTCTTGGGGCAAGTAGTATGACGCTTGTTGATTGGCTGCTTTGCAGCCTTTCAAAAAGCGCCAAGAAAGCGTCACAAAAGCGCCAAGAAAGCGACGAACACCGAACCCGAACCCGGACTTTTACGAAAATGTCCGGGTTCGGGTCCGTGTCACGGACACCCCAAAATTCGGTACGAACCCGAACTATACAGTTCGAGTTCGCTCATCCCTAATCGAGACCCATTCAACTTGAATAGGTCTGTGATCTGTCCGCACTGCAAAACAATAGAACAAGTTCTATAATTTTGCGGTGTGAAGGCACGGACAGAAACACCACGGAAGCACTCTGTAGTGCTTCCATGGGGTTCTGATCCGTGCTTCTGTTCCACATCTCCGTGATTGTGGACCCATTCAAGTGAATGGGTCTGCATCCGTGATGTGGAGTGCACACGGGCTGGTGCCCATGTATTGCGGACCCAACGTATGCGGGCTGCAATAGAGCCACGGGCACACAACGTTCGTGTGCAAGAGGCCTTGTGTAGGATCTGTGGAGGACACACTTATAGGGGACCTGTGGAGGTCACACTTATGGGGGATCTGGGGATGACACTGTTAGGGGGGAATCTGACTGTGATACTGCCTCAATGTGTGACATAGCTTTACAGATTCCTTTATTAACAGCCCCGGTCTGCTTCCCCCAAGTACTGGACTCAGGTTCTTAATCTATACTACAACATCCCCCAATTAACAATGAAGACCACCTAAACAATGCCGTCTTCATTAGTTTAACTAGAGCCCTCTATGGCCCAGACAGCCATGCAGTAATTGAACGCAGAGTGGCAACTTCACAAGCACCACACGAGCATGCCATTTGGTTGTGTCCTGGAGTCAAATGGAGACCACAGGACATAAGTAGCTTGCACAGGGGGCTTACATATGAAACACAGAAAGCACACACAGGGGCACAGGGAGCACACACAGGGGGCACAGGAATCACACACAGGGAGCAGAGGGAGCTCCCACAAGGATCACACACAGGGAGCACACAGATGGGGTATAGGGAGCTCACACAGCAGGCACAGGGATCACACACAGGGAGCAGAGGGAGCTCACACAGGGATCACACACAGGGAGCACACAGAGGGGGCAGAGGGAGCTCACACAGGGATCACACACAGGGAGCACACAGATGGGGCATAGGGAGCTCACACAGCAGGCACAGGGATCACACACAGGGAGCACACAGATGGGGCATAGGGAGCTCACACAGCAGGCACAGGGATTATACACAGGAAGCAGAGGGAGCTCACACAGGGATCACACACAGGGGGCACACAGATGGGGCAGAGAGAGCTCCCACAGGGGAGCGCACACAGAAGGGGCAGAGGGAGCTCACACAGCGGGCACAGGGAGCACACACAGGGGGCACAAGGAGCACACAGGGGGCTCAGGGAGCGCACACAGCAGGCAAAGGGAGCACATAGCGGGCACAAGAAGCAACATAGGAGGGGGCACACATGAGGGCAACAGGGGAAACACAGAGCTGACAGTGGGAACTCACCAGTCAGTGACCATCAGTACTTGAGGGCAGTGCAGGGCTGTTACAATGAGAGTGTGACGCCAACAGCCCTGCGCCCCCTCCTCCACAGACACAGCTGCATGCTTCTTACTAGATGGACTTACCAGGTGCTTTGATAAGATGGTCCTTGGAGTGCCGTGCAGTCCAGGAGCTGAGGTCAGAGTCTGGGGGTCGGATGCAGAAAAAGGCCCAGTCATCCCAGTATGAAGTTTAGGTCTCCACCCTGGAGCAAGTTCAGGCAAATGATGGGGTTGAGCTATGTTAGCGCCGCCCACACACAGAACACAGAACCGGTCTGTGGCATCACTCAGGATTGTGGATAATGCAGCCTGCTGAGCTGTCACTGAGGTCTGGTGAGAGAGGGAAACAGCAGCGATGACTGTTCTTACAGAGACCTCTGCAGCATGGTAAAGAGACACCGGGGAGCAGAGGTCTCAGTAAATTTTTTTCAGAAGAGTAAAAATACTCCTCTTAACAATTTTAGGAGTATTTTTAGCTGAGGAAGATTACAAATTGTGCGGTAATCTATATATATATATATATAAAGAAGGACGTATATAAGTGTGTGTGTGTGTTTATGTATGTTTCGCAATCACTAAAAACGCAACCATCGATTTTAACGAAACTTGGTATACACATCCCTTGCTACCTGGAAAGAAATCTTGTGGGGGTAATACGCTCCTACACAGCAGCTGCATGGAGTTTGTATGCTCCAACTATTTTTGTTACACACATATTGCTCTGTAACTCAAAAACTCATCAATCAATTTCTACTTTCTACTAAACTTGGTACACATATCACTAACTATCTGGGAAAGAATAATTTGGAGGTAACATGTCGGTTAGTGATGGACAGACATCTGCCGGGATGGCTCTCAAAAGCAATCGTGCGAACGCGATCAAATGTTCGCAAACCGCAAGTTCGCGGTGGGTCCTATTCATTTTAATGGCAGGCGAACCTGAAAAACCTTCATCTCATAGTTGCAGCCAAGAAATAATTACTAGAAGTGCACAAAAAGTCCCACAACATGGACAGTGACATACCAGATGTATTATTCAAATTTGCAATCTCCATTCATTATTTTTTTCAATGCGAAATATCGGCAATATAATTTTCGCGTATGCGCATGCGCAAATGCACTATACAGTACCCAAATGCACTAAAAAGAAAGTATATAACACCCCGCTTCAATCAGTTTTTTTGGGGGACGACTGGTACAGATGGAACATGGTTAGCACTCCAGCTCTTAACTAAAATTTCCTAACTCATCGCGTTATCTTGAGACAAAAGCCATTGAAAAGCAATTGAAGGTGTTTGCTTAGATTAGATAACACAACTTAGAACTCACTGCTTGCTGTCAGTGAATAGACTGTTACTGTTCAACTAATATGGCTACCGGAGCTCTGATTTAAAAAAAATACTTCGCCATCACTGTGTACAAGTTGGCAACACCCCCTGCAGAGCGGAAAACCAGTGTGCCGCCCCTTTATACAAAATTGCCCGGTTAAAGCCCATCCTACCTGTACTGTGTGGGTTCTGAGAGGCTGGCCCTGTATGCAAGCACAGAAAGAGCCATTTCCTATGCTAGTAGATCTCTTAGAGGTAGTGAAAAGAACAACCAAAACTACGGTTCCTTCAAGTTGGAATTCCTCGCACTCGTGTGGGCTATTACAGAAAAATGTAAAGACTACCTTGCCGCAACACCCTTCGTGGCCTTCACTGACAACAATCCACTAGCACATCTTAACACCACCAAGTTATAGGAGTGTTAAAACAAAGATGGGCCTCACGCCTTGCTAACTATAATTTTACTGTAAAGTACAAAACAGGAAGAGCAAACGAAAATGCGGATGCCTTATCCCGTCTACCAACCAAAGAAGACCCTACTTCACAAGAAGATGTGTGGGAAGAGGTAGAAATGCCATCCTTCTAAAACAACGTTGCCCATCAAGACATCATCACTGTTAAAGGGAAAAAGGTTTTCAACCTTCAACAACAAGTGGATCCAAAATCTCATGTAGACAACGAAAAATGGATCAAATTACAGAATGAAAGTTGAGTGTTAGGAGAATTGCAAGATTTCTTCACCAGTGGAAGAACCCCAGAAAGAATGCAGATTTAGAATTGTCCAAATTATGGAGACATAGAAAACACCTCTTTTTACAAAAGGGCCTACTACTAAGAAAATTTTTGGACCCAATTACATGGGATCGTCTTTATCAAATCCTAATACCATGCCGTGATGCAAGAATCATTTTAGAGATGTACCATGACCAATTAGGACACTTTGGCATGCAGAAAACAGAAGCCACCATCCGTAGAAGATTTTATTGGATCGGAATGAGAGGAGATATTGAAAAATGCTGTTGGAAAAGGTGAGAAACATGACCAAAGAGCTCCCTTACATTCCATTGTGAGCAGAACACTGTTGGAAATAGTCGCAATTGATCATGTGAAATTAGAACCAAGTAGTTCAGGTTATACCTATGCTATGACCATCATTGATAACTACACAAAATTTGTTGTAGCTGTGCCTATAAAAGACTTGACCGCAAAAACAACTGCAGATGCTTTCTGGAAACATTTCTTGTTACCATATGGATGTCCAGAGAGAATCCTCACAGATCAAGGATCTGCCTTCGAATCACAACTCTTTAAAGAACTATGTACCTTTCACAATTGTCAGAAAATCAGGACCACAGCATATCATCCCCAAGGGAATGGACTTTGTGAGAAGATGAACCAAACTCTTATTGAAATGTTAAGAGCAGTCCCACCTGCCACAAGAAATGATTGGCCTACTTTATTGCCTCAGCTGATGTATACCAACAACAACACTGTCCATTGTTCTACTGGGTATACACCCTACTACCTTATGTTTGGCCGACAAGGTACATTACCTGCTGACCACACTTTGGGCGTACAAGTGCCTGATGCAATCAACCCCCTACCAAAAACTGATTGGGTGACTGAACACCAAAGGCGTTTGATTGACGCACAGAAAATTGTTCAACGACGCATGGGACATGCCCAAGAAAAACAACTGAAGGACTACAACTAATCTGCCAAGGCAGAACCACTCAAAATTGGTGATTGAGTCTGGTTAAAAAATAACCATAGAACCAACAAACTTGATAGCAAATGGGAGAGAGAACTTTATGCCATTTCTGCTATTTTAAATTCAGAAACTGACACATATGAGAATACCCAAGAGGATAAATCTCGTGTAGTACACAGAAATTGCCTAAAGTTGTACCTTAAGAGGACACCTCAGAAGAAACTTCTCAAGAAGAAGCTGTTTTAGAGGGAATTCAACCCATTGAGCCAGAATTGGAAAAGCCAAACTGAGCCAGAGGGAACAATACAGTCCTTGGGGAAAACATTGCTAGCTTCTGACCCTTTGCAATGGTTCTTAACCCCATGGCTTAACATTCTAGTGCCTGCTAAAACTAATACCCCAATACTTCAACCAGAAACTGAAGTCATTACAACTCAGGAAACCTAAAGTTCTTCGGAAGCAAGGTCTGAAGAGTCACAACCACTTCGGAGATCTGAGAGGAGTACCAGAGTACAACCCCCAGTTGTATCCCTGTTAACAGGCCTATTAGGTGTAATTTATACATGCCACCACTAGATGGGGATAAAGTTCAGGTCCTATATATACCTAGGTCAGGTCTAGTGAGATTAGTTCAGTTCAGATCAGATTAGGCACATTAGGAGTGCAGTTGAAATCAAAGGTCAGTGTGAAGATCAGTGAGTATATTGACACTGATATAGTGAAAATGTGCAGATCCAGCACTTCAGCTCTGAAGAGAAGTTTTAGTCCAGAAAGGGACATGAGAAAAGGACAAATTTAAATTCATCCTAAGGATAAAAGCCATAAACCAGGCATAAAGGACCTTTGGGATATCTTAGGGGAAGGATATCATAGCCTCCGGCAACCTCACCAGAAGTTCCACTGACATTGAATTAACCCACTGCTCCAAAACCAAGAAAGCTAAATAGCCTAAAACAGTGGATTTGCAGAATTAACTCTGCACCATCTAGAGACTGCATAATTGTACTGCTGCAACTAAAAGAGATCCAAAGTAAAAGTTGTGAGTTGCATCTTACCACTGTCTACCTCATTATTACTACTTATGGTTGTACCACCATTAACGGTACTGGCATCACAACAAAAACCATCAAGGGACTCAACCGCAACAAGCACAGTAAGCACCCCTAACATCAAGGGCACCTCAACCACCATCTTGTCTGATGCTTCCTACCACAGAGCGTGCCCCGGAGGATTTCGTGCTGTCCACTAGTGATGAGCGGCAGGGGCAATATTCGAATTTGCGATATTTCGCAAATATTTGGGCGATTATTCGCCATATATTCAAGAATTCACGAATTTGTGATCTCCAGGCATTATTTTCTTGATTGCAAAAAATATTTTCGCATGAAAATTCGCATGAACTGGTATTTAAAAGAAAAATAAATATTCGCGATTACGAATATATTTTGCGATATTCTAAATATTCGCAAATTCCCAAAGTGCCGATATTCGCGATTAAAATTTGCAATTCGAATATTCTTGATCAACACTACTGTCCACCTTAATACTGTGATGCCAGCCCAGGGAGGCTTTCTGCTAACCGTGAGTAAACTGATGAACTGTGTGTTATATCATTTGGCCTCTCATCGGTCCACTGTGCACGTCACGTGTTGCACCTGCGACTGGCTGGCTGCACCACCTCACAGGTGTGGCATATCAAGGTGCTGATTAGACAGCATGAATATTGCACAGGTGTGCCTTAGACTGCCCACAATATAAGGCCACTGTGAAATGTGCAGTTTGATCACACAGCACAATGCCACAGATGTTGCAACATTTGAGGGAGCGTGCAATTGGCATGCTGACTGCAGGAATGTCTACCAGAGCTGTTGCCTGTGCAATGAATGTTCATTTCTTTACCATAAGCCGTCTCCAAAGGCGTTTCAGAGAATTTGGCATCCAACCAGCCTCACAACCGCAGACCACGTGTAACTAAACCAGCCCAGGACCTCCACATCCAGCATGTTCACATCCATGATCATCTGAGACCAGCCACCCGGACAGCCACAGCAACAATTGGTTTGCATAACCAAAGAATTTCTGCACAAACTGTGAGAAACCGTCTCAGGGAAGCTCCTCTGCATGCTCGTCGTCCTCATCGGGGTCTGGAGCTGACTGCAAATGCTCACATTCGATGGCATGTTGGAGAGGCATTCTGTTCACGGATGAGTCCCGGTTTTCACTGTTCAGAGCAGATGGCAGACAGCCTGTGTGGCGTCGTGTGGGTGAGCAGTTTTCTGACGTCAACATTGTGGATCGAGTAGCCCATGGTGGTAGTGGGGTTATGGTATGGGCAGGCGTATGTCATGGACAACGAACACAGGTGCATTTTATTGATGGCATTTTGAATGCACAGAGATACCGTGACGAGCTCCTGAGCCTTATTGTTGTGCCATTCATCCACAACCATCACCTCATGTTGCAGCATGATAATGCACGGCCCCATATTGCAACAGGATCTGTACACAATGCCTGGAAGCTGAAAACATCACAGTTCTTGCATGGCCAGAATACTCACCGGACATATCCATTGAGCATGTTTGGGATGCTCTGGATCGGTGTATACGACAGCGTGTTCCAGTACCTGCCAATATTCTGCAACTTCGCACAGCTATTGAAAAAGAGTGGACCAACATTCCACAGGCCACAATCAACAATCTGATTAACTCTATGCGACGGAGATGTGTTGCACTGCGTGAGGCGAATGGTGGCCACACCAGATACTGACTGGTTTTCTGATTCCCCCCAGTAGGGCAAAACTGTGCACATTTCAGAGTGGTGTTTTATTGTGGGAAGTCTAAGGCACATCTGTGCAATATTCATGCTGTCTAATCAGCACCTTGATATGCCACACCTGTGAGGCAAAGGAGAAGTGCTCACTAACACAGATTTAGGGTCCATTCCCACGTCTGCAAAAGGGTCTGCACCCGTTTCGCAATTTTGCGGAATGGGTGCGGACCCATTAATTCTCTTCCGCATTTGCAGAGCCCGGCCCCAAACTTCCGGGTTTCGGCCCCGAACTTCCGGTCCGCAGCTCCGCAAAAAATAGAACATGTCCTATTCTTGTCCGCAGCTGCGGACAAGAATAGGCATTTCTATAGCGGATGCCGGCCGGGTGTGTTGCGGATCCGGCCGGGTGTGTTGCGGATCACGGACGTGTGAAAGGACCCTTGGACAGATTTGTGAACAATATTTGAGGTCTTTTGTGTATGTAGAAAATGTTTCAGATCTTTGAGTTCAGCTCATGCAAAATGGGAGCAAAACCGAAAGTGTTGCGTTTATATTTTTGTTAAGTGTATCTATCTATCTATCTGTCTGTCTCTCTATCTATATATATATACTGTAGATACACTGGACAAAAAAAAAAAAAATATATATATATATATATATGGATTAATATTTACTGTCAGCTATGTCCTCACACCCCCATTCGCTGACAGATAGCAGAGGTAGTGAACTCCACAGGAGGGCCCTTCTTCAAAGCCCCAGCCCTAATTGTCATTTGATTCACCTCTTGGCATGTTAATCAATGTACATGCAAAATAAGTTCCCACCCCCCAGCCATCTGATTGTCAGCTGGCAAGGAAGAAAGCCCCAGGGGTCCAGGCTTCAAGGTGGCCCAGGTGGAGAAGGTCACACCTCAGTCAACCAGTTTGGAGGCAAGCTAAATCCTGCAGGAAAACCCCCCAAAAGGAGGTATCAGCCCTTGCCAGGATCAAGGATACCTTCCAGACATGGTGGCACCTACATTTCATAAGGAATTATGAATCGCCCGGCCATTGCAGGCGCAAACCGGATACATATTTGTGTCCCGGTAGCCACGATGTACGTGCCCATGGGCTTTATTTGATGGGGGCATGCCATGGAAAGAAGATATCCATATCTCCCCATAGAAACCACATAATGGTACCAGGTTTAGACTCTACTTGTAGCCGGAACCCAGGCAGGGCCGTTGGTCGCAGAACCATCTCCCTGAGACCCTCTGGTCTGGAGCTATGAACCCTAAAGGGTTTTGTGGGTCCTTTGCTGCCAGCCTAGAAGAGGGTGAGTGGACCCCTCCCTGAGGCCGGAGGGGAGGGGCCGGCTACAGGTTAAAAGGCTTGTGCCAGCAAGTGGGCATGTCTTTCTCTGAAAGGGGGTCACATCGTGCAAATGTGTTTGGAAAGACCTGGAAACCACTGACATCACCGCTCCCACGTGACTGAAGCCAAGGGCTATTCCACCCTTATGACCCAAAGGAACTTTCATCTACCCGATAACTGACTTTTAGACTGCTTAACCCTGTTGTACCCATATAATCTGTATCCATAACCTCAGACCACTGTATATATTCTCTGTGTATATTGTGTTAAATCTAGTGCGCCCTTACGGCGATTATATATATAATTTAATCTTGTGCTATCTTGTATCTCGATCACAAATCCCCACGTCCGTGTTTCTCACCCTATATAATCCCGTTAGCGGACAGGGCTCATATCAAACGAGAAGCTGGTGGCAGATTTTCAGGGCTAAGACAGCGCTGTTTTCACTGCGGCAGTGAAAAGGCTCTGTCAGCTTGTTGCCTCTCTGTGCCTCTCCGCGTGGACAGGAAGTGTGTGTGTAAACTGTACCAACCTGACCTTACCTGCTCCTCTGGAGGGCGTAACGTCACGTTTTTGGCAACTGTGACTATACCGCATCTTGTGAGCTCGACGTAGGTGACATCAAGCGGGCACGAGGTGTGGTTTTTGTCAATATATATATATATATATATATATATATATACAGTACAGACCAAAAGTTTGGACACACCTTCTCATTCAAAGAGTTTTCTTTATTTTCATGACTATGAAAATTGTAGATTCACACTGAAGGCATCAAAACTATGAATTAACACATGTGTAATTATATACATAACAAAAAAGTGTGAAACAACTGAAAATATGTCATATTCTAGGTTCTTCAAAGTAGCCACCTTTTGCTTTGATTACTGCTTTGCACACTCTTGGCATTCTCTTGATGAGCTTCAAGAGGTAGTCACCTGAAATGGTCTTCCAACAGTCTTCAGGGAGTTCCCAGAGATGCTTAGCACTTGTTGACCCTTTTGCCTTCACTCTGCGGTCCAGCTCACCCCAAACCATCTCGATTGGGTTCAGGTCCGGTGACTGTGGAGGCCAGGTCTTCTGGCGCAGCACCCCATCACTGTCCTTCATGGTCAAATAACCCTTACACAGCCTGGAGGTATGTTTGGGGTCATTATCCTGTTGAAAAATAAATGATGGCCCAACTAAACGCAAACCGGATGGAATAGCATGCCGCTGCAAGATGCTGTGGTAGCCATGCTGGTTCAGTATGAGAAAATATATAAGCGTTATCTGGTATGAAAATAATGGACCACAGCAGCGGTGCCCTTAAGGGAGTAGGTTCAATCTCCTAAATAGCAAAAAAAAACTGAAGGTGAGGGAACCGCGCTCTAAATGGACAGTTTATGTCAGTTATTTAAGTTGAATCCTATAAAGACGAAGAACTATAATCCTATCCAGCTATCAGAGGTAATAATCGCAGAGACGTATTGTTCATACGAGAAAGTTGTAATCCACCTCCTACTGGTCCGCAGATCTCGTCATGAGTAACCAACCACTGATTCCAAACACCGAATCCGAATACCTTCAAGAAGGAACAGAACAGATGGTGCAATACCCTCGATATCTTTAAGGTAAGGGGTTTATTATACTCACAATTTTAAAGTTATAAGCATGCACATAGAATTGCCCGACCCGGGTTTCGCTATTAGCTTCTTCAGGGGCTGCAGTGTAAACGCCGCTTCAAACCACGAGTAAAAGATCACTTCTACCCCGGAACTAAAACGGACTTCCGTTATCCAATATCATGTCAATCAAGCAATAAATGTCGGATGTCAGACATATACATAATGTGCAACATAAACAATCATATAAAATCACATAAAATATACAATGACATAAAAATAAACAATATCAACATCATATAAATACAATAAACATATATGATGTATAAAAATATAAAAATATATAAATATGAAATTTATGAAAGTCATAAAAATATATAAAAGAGAGGTGATAGTATCAGACGAGTCAAATCATACAGACTGCTTTTATATCCCATTCAATATTTAATCCTTGTGGCTGTAAAGTGTCCATTTCAAATATCCATTGCGCTTCTTTCTTATTAATTTGTGTGGTGGGATTGCCTCCTCGCCAGTACCTTTTAACTAATTCTATGCCGCAAAATTTTAAGCCAGTGGGATCTTTTTGATGAAATCTCTTAAAATGGGCTGAGACACGATGCGTCTCCAGCCCCTTCTTAATATTTCTAATATGCTCCGCCACCCGGACTTTCAGCTTCCTCAGAGTTCTACCTATATATTGGAGCCCACAGGGGCACTCCAACAAATAGATGACTCCCATAGATTCGCATGAGATGTTTCCTTTTATCTTTAATATAGATGTTTTGGAGGTAGACACAATCTCTTCTATTCTGGATTTTTTCTTATCTTCCCTGGAGCGGTTTCTACAGCAAGGGCAGAAGCTGCACCAGGTGAAAACACTACGGGGTTTGGGTGTAATAAGGTCATCTTTCACATAGCTATGCACAATGCGATTCCTAACAGTGGGGGCTCTTTTAAAAATAAACGTTTTTTTGGGGGGGATGAGGTCTCTGATGATTCGGTCATTTTTCAGGACATTCCAATTTTGATGAATAATCTTCCTGATTTGAGGGCAGATAGTGGAATAGGAGGTGGAAAAAGCGAATTGGTATTTGTCCCTTATCTGTTCTATATGTTCACTAGGGTCCTTATTTTTATTTTTAGTATTATAATTATCTAGCTTCACTTCTTCCCTCTGATTATACAATGTTTCCCTTTCATATCCTTTTTTGATGAACCGGTCTATAATAATGTTACTCTGTTTTTCATAATCTTCTATGTTAGTACAGTTCCTTTTAATACGTTGCAACTGTCCTTTCGGTACATTGCATAATCAAGGCTTGTAGTGACAACTACTCCTCTCGATATACCCATTACGATCAGTCGGCTTGAAATAAGTTTTGGTTATAATTTTACCTTGTTCTAGCCTGATCTCAAGATCCAAAAAATGGATGGTGTTTCTGCTGATGTCTTCAGTGAATTTTATATTCCACACATTAGAATTAATATGTGAAATAAAATCGAGTAATCCTTTTTCAGTACCATGCCAGATACCGATGCAGTCATCGATATACCTTTTCCAAAGTTGAAGACTGCCATTCTCTGTATCTCTCTTTAGGGGAGATGGTGAAATGCTCCCAATACGCTATAAAGAGGTTGGCGAAACTGGGTGCGAATTTCGCACCCATCAAACTTGTAGAAAATAATAATCATCGTACCAAAAATAATTGTGTCCCAAACAGTATTGTATACAGTCTAGGACAAATGTTTTCCGTTCTTCACTCATCTGTTCATCACCATCCAAATAAAATCTGACTGCTTCCATACCGATATTGTTAGGTATCATTGTATATAATGATGTAACGTCAAGAGTCATCAAAAAAGTATTATCTGGGATATTATCAACCTCTTTTAGAAGTTCCAGTATATGTCCTGTATCCCTTAAATAAGAAGGAGTAGTGACCACATACCGCTGTAAGAAAATATCTATATACTCTGATAAGCGGTTAGTGATTGAGTCGATACCAGAGACTATCGGTCTCCCAGGGAGGCGCTCTGCATCTTTATGCACCTTTGGTAAATAGTATATGGTGGGAGTTTTAGGGTATATATTGTTTAGATATTGATATTCCTTTTGATTAAGGACACCCTGAGCTAACCCTCTATCAAGGAGTGTTTTTAGTTCCTTTTTATATTCGATGACCGGATCATTTTTCAATTTTTTATACGTGTTTTTATCATTCAGGATTTTCTGCATTTCGGCATTATAATCTGCCTTATGTAACACCACTACACCCCATCCCCCTTTATCAGCCGGTTTGATTACTATTTGATCATGATGTTCCAGTTTTTTTAAAGCCTCTTTTTTCTTTTCTACTCAAATTATTATTTTTTATACCCCCTATATCTATATGGTCCAGTCCCTATAAAACCCCACGTTTAAAAGCCTCAATACATTAATTTTTTATCTGGGTAGAAGGTAGATTAGTATTTTTTAAATCTGTATATATCCCCGTCCCATCTGTTTGGGAGGTTTTAATTGGATTTTTTATAAGATATTTACGAATATTTAATTTTCTAATGAACCGATGCAGATCTAAATAGGTCTCAAATTTGTTACCCTTAAATGTGGGTGCAAACTTGAGACCCTTATTAAGGACCGACAGCTCCTCAGATGATAAAGTGTGGGAACTTAGATTGTAAATACCTATGGATTCCCTCTGCCCTTCTTTGCCTCGGGACTTATTGTGTCTCTTTCCTCCCCTATTACCTCTACCTCCCTTTTTTTTCTTTCTGGGTGTTTCCTCTTTCTTTTGAGGTGTTTGCAGTGTTTTTCCCTTTATTAACTTGTGTGGAAAATTTTCCTCCTGCACGCTATTGTCAATTCTTTCATTAGGGTACGGTCGTGCTCCATTTATATTTTCTTTTACAGTATGGCTTTCATATTGTCTATTTTCTTTAGGGGAATAAGCTCCCCTTGATCCATATCATGCTTTTTTTCATATGGTTTGTCTCATTCTGATATCTATCATTCTGATACCTATAATTTGTTTCAGTCTGATACCTTTCATTATATTCCGGTACATAAGTACCCATACCTCTATTATCAAAATACGGGCGGTATTGTTGTCTAAACCTTCCTGGGTTTTGATATTCTCGGGGGCCAAGGTGGTATCGATTATTGTTTCCTCGATATGGGTGGGTGTTATATTGGTATTGATCATTCCCTTCATGTTTATAATAGCCGTGATTCCTACGATACCCATTCCACCTAGGTCTATAACCACGGGAATTTGTCTGACCCCAGCCGGTGTTGGATTCTACATGATGGTTATGTGTAGTAGTTCTCTCATAATTAGGTACGGTGTGCTCATTGTTTATAGGTTCAATGACATAAGCTGCCGTTTCTTCCTTTTTTTGTTTCCATTTGTAAACTGTATTATTTTTATAATCATCAACTACCTTTAAATACTTTTTTTGTTTTTTCTTTTTTACTTCCTGTTCAGCCTTTACTACCTCTTTCTGGCATTTTAATGATAATTCATGATAATTCTATAAATGGCGCTAATTTGTTTTTTATATCTTCTATCTGATTGCATAGCGAGGTAAGTTTCCTTTTCCTCCTATCAATAATAAATCTTATAGCTCCAAAACCACATGAATTAACAAATTCTTCCCAACCTTTTGTTTCTTCTTCAGAGTCAGAGTCATGCTGGTTCAGTATGCCTTCAATTTTGAATAAATCCCCAACAGTGTCACCAGCAAAGCACCCCCACACCATCACACCTCCTCCTCCATGCTTCACGGTGGGAACCAGGCATGTAGAGTCCATCCGTTCACCTTTTCTGCGTCGCACAAAGACACGGTGGTTAGAACCAAAGATCTCAAATTTGGACTCATCAGACCAAAGCACAGATTTCCACTGGTCTAATGTCCATTCCTTGTGTTCTTTAGCCCAAACAAGTCTCTTCTGCTTGTTGCCTGTCTTTAGCAGTTGTTTCCTAGCAGATATTCTACCTTGAAGGCCTGATTAACACAGTCTCCTCTTAACAGTTGTTCTAGAGATGTGTCTGCTGCTAGAACGCTGTGTGGCATTGACCTGGTCTCTAATCTGAGCTGCTGTTAACCTATGATTTCTGAGGCTGGTGACTCGGATGAACTTATCCTCCGCAGCAGAGGTGACTCTTGGTCTTCCTTTCCTGGGGCAGTCCGCATGTGAGCCAGTTTCTTTGTAGCACTTGATGGTTTTTGTGACTGCACTTGGGGACACTTTCAAAGTTTTCCCAATTTTTTCGGACTGACTGACCTTAATTTCTTAAAGTAATGATGGCCACTCATTTTTCTTTACTTAGCTGCTTTTTTCTTGCCATAATACAAATTCTAACAGTCTATTCAGTAGGACTATCAGCTGTGTATCCACCTGACTTCTCCACAAGGCAACTGATGGTCCCAACCCCATTTATAAGGCAAGAAATCCCACTTATTAAACCTGACAGGGCACACCTGTGAAGTGAAAACCATTTCAGGTGACTACCTCTTGAAGCTCATCAAGAGAATGCCAAGAGTGTGCAAAGCAGTAATCCAAGCAAAAGGTGGCTACTTTGAAGAACCTAGAATATGACATATTTTCAGTTGTTTCATACTTTTTTGTTATGTATGTAATTCCACATGTGTTAATTCATAGTTATGATGCCTTCAGTGTGAATCTACAATTTTCATAGTCATGAAAATAAAGAAAACTCTTTGAATGAGAAGTTGTGTCCAAACTTTTGGTCTGTACTGTATATATATATATATATATATATATATATATATAGATCCATAAAAAGATTCAGGCAGCACTCCCTTTAGTGCAGAAATAATGCAGGTGCCCGCGGTGGTCCCTCGATATGGGACAAATTCAGTAGAGAAGGAAAGTCCGCAGCACTCCTTTAAGTAAAAAAGTGAATTTTATTCACACATGTCAGACAAGTCTGACAAGTCTGACATGTGTGAATAAAATTCACTTTTTTACTTAAAGGAGTGCTGCGGACTTTCCTTCTCTCTCTCTATATATATATATATATATATATATATATATATAGATATATATATATAGAGAGAGAGAGAGATGAAAAAATTGGACTGCACTCCAAGCAAATCTTCAGAAAAATCTGTTTTATTCACCCATAAATGGCAAAGCGACGTTTCGGCTCCAACTGAGCCTTTCTCAAGCATTAGTGAACAGTAAATGGCAAGTATATAAAGGTGTATCCACACATGCAATCAATGAAATCACATAATTGATACTTTACAAATAATACCTGTATACAATATACAAATGTGCAAAAATCGCAGATCGATCATAATACTTAAAGTGACCTGTGCTTAACATACTAGCAAAATTCCATAATGTGTCATATTACATATGAAAATACTGATAGGTACATGATTAATTGCACCTGTAACTTATCACCATATCATTAGTGCATCAATTAGAATAGTAACCATGTGCAAATAAAGGAGACTAATGAATTTTACCCTGAGAGAAGGATGCAGCCCACGTATACCATAGCGCCGATCGGCGCGTCCTAGGGAGTCCAGTGCGCATGCCCCAGCCTCCCATCATCATCAACGGGGGACAAGTCCAAGCACCATCGTGCCGCCCACTGATAACATCAGCAACACTCTGGTACCTCCCGTCGATGACTATAGACAGCCGCGCCTGCGCAATGTCATCATCGCGATCTAGCCGCCATGTTGGTCAAGGGAATCCTCTATGGGAAATAATCATAATCGTAATCTATGTAGCCAGTCATTGTTCTACACATTCCGTTGCTGTGGTTGCTTACCACTATAATGCAGGTGGGCTGGGTCACCATCTTTTTCAAAATGATAGACGCAGCTCCAATAATCCTACAAAAACTCCCGGCACGTCAGTGTCGTCGGCTTTGTAGGGTCTTACCCCGCTTCACTGTGCAACTGTGAGGGTGCTCCTCATTGTAATAGAACAATATCCACATTAAAACAATACACAGCTACATAGAAAAATGGTTCAGTCACTCCCCCTTATATTGTAGCTAGATGGGATGTACGCCTGGACTCCACAGACAAAAAAATATATATAACAGAACAGAATAATTTTTCTGGGGCTTATCATCCACCATTCAGGTTCATCAGTCTTCTAGAGTGCCTTCGGTGTAGATGTATCTAAAGAAACAATAAACAAAGTGTCAGTGAATATATAAATCAAAATTGTGGTTATATATTACATTTTTTATTTTTACTTTTTAAATTTTTATAAAAACCAATGAATCAGTCTTCCACAGTAAGTAATACAAAGCGCTCATCAATAAAGCATAAGGGCAAACTGGTATCCTCACATACCCCCACCATATCTGTAATCGATATTTAAGCCAGTGGGATGCAGGCTTTTTAGGGTTTGAATCCACTGCATTTCTTTTTTCTTAAGTAAAGCTATCCGATCCCCCCCTCTCCGTGGCATTGGGACATGGTCTACGATCCAGCATCTAAGATCTTTTTCTTTGTGTTTAAGTAGCCCAAAATGTCTCGGGACTGGTAAGTCCTTGCGTCCTTTTCTAATGGTATGACGATGGTTATTTAACCTAGTTTTCAGATCTGTGGATGTTTCGCCTACGTATAATAATTGGCATGGACAAGATAACACATAAATTACAAATGAAGTATCACAGGTCAAGTGGAATTTAATGGGATATACTTGTCCCGTCTCAGGGTGTGTGAATGTTTTTGATCTGCGGATCAGACCACAGTTGACACAATGTAGATACGGGTAACAACCCGTGCCAGATGGTGCCAACGTGGTCTGTATATCCCTAGATTTGGGACCCACATCAGCCCTTACTAATTGATCTCTGATGCTCTGGGATCTACGGTAGGCACACAAGGGAAAAGTTGCAAATTCAGGTACCATTTTTAGGCAACTACCTTATATTGACCAATGCCTTTTCAAAATTTTACTGATCGCATCACTATATTCTGTATAGGTGGACACAAACGTAATTATTTTCTGTGTCCTCTTATTAGCATTATCCTGCAATAGGAAATCCCTATCCATAGCTAACACCTTCTGTTTCTGTTCAATAAGCAGTTTGTTGGGGTAACCCCGTTGTCTGAATTTAGTGACCATTTTGTCAACCGTGTGCTCAAGAGTGTCACTATCTGCTAAAATTTGTCTTGCTCTTAAAAATTGCAAGTATGGGAGGTGTTTCACCATACTGCGGGGGTGGCAACTCTCATACCTCAGTATCATGTTCCTATCCGTAGGCTTCGTGTATAGTAGTGTGGATAGCTTACCATTGGAAACCACCACATTAGTGTCAAGGAACTGAACTGAGGTATCAGAGTACGTCACGGTGAATTGTAATTCACTGTCTATCCCATTTAGGTAATGGTGAAAATCCAACAATTGTTCTTCAGTGCCAGTCCAGATGAGGAAGATGTCGTCTATGTATCGCCACCAGCCCAAGACATACTGGGCATGGTGGGACCCATAGATGACATCTTCCTCAAAGCGGCGCATAAATATGTTGGCATACGTTGGGGCCACATTGGACCCCATCGCCACGCCGCGTTTCTGGACATAGAAAGTATCCTGAAAAAGAAAATAATTGTATTCAAGTACTATCCTCAAAAGTGAGATGATAAAAGAGCACGCCTCAGGTGTCATTGATGACACATCCAACATGTCTTGCACCGCTGCAATGCCCTTATGATGGTTTATGGAAGTATATAAGGATACGACGTCAAATGACGCCAAAGTGATCTTATCCACCATATCCAAATTCACAGTGTTAAGCTTCTTCAAAAAATCAGATGTGTCCCTAATATAGGACTGGCCCCCTGTAGAAAAATTGCGTAACACTTTATCTAGGAAGATAGATACATGACAGAACACTGAATCAGTGCCAGAAACAATGGGGCGCCCAGGTGGGTCCACCATTGTTTTGTGCACTTTTGGCAGCACATAAATCACTGGAGTGATGGGGTGGGAGACTATGAGATATTCCCTAAGGCCCTCATCTATAATACCTGCTTGTACTGCATCTGTCAAACATTCCTCTATTAAACGCATAATACAGAACTTGGGGTCATATGTTATCACACTATATACATTCTCATCACTGAGTTGACTTAAGATCTCTTTGGTGTATTTGGAGGTGTCAAGCACTACAAACGGCACCACCTTTATCGGCTGGTTTTATCGTGAGCTCAGTATCCTTCTTCAATTCCATCAATGCCTGTATCTCAGCCGTGGTGAGATTGGTGAACCTGAAGCTCTCAGTACGTGGAAGAGCCCTCAGGGCACCAATCTCATTTTTGACAGCCGAGATATATGCATCGATGGCTGGTTCATTTATTATTGGATTAAAATGACTTTTTTTTGACAAGTTAAACATTTTACATGAAAACTCACTAGATCTTGTTGTTTGTTCACCACCCTTTCCTTGGAACCACACCTTAAGCTTAATAGAGCGGAAAAAATTGCATAGATCAGACTCAACATCTAACCAATTTATCTTTGCATTGGGACAAAAGGATAGTCCTTTTGATAAAACAGATAACTGCGCAGGTGTCAATATTTTAGAGGAAAGATTAATTACCGCTATTTCTTCTTTTTTTGTATTTGAGTCCTGGTTTTCATATTGCGACTTCTGCTGGTCTCGTCTGCGTCGGCGGCCACCTCTCCTAATTCGTCTCCTCTTGCTGTGTGTGAGTCCACTTTGTTCCCTGAAAAAAAACTTCTGGTTCCCCTTTGTGCGTCTGGATATTTTTTCTTACTTTTTTATTGTCCCTCATATTTATTAAACGGGGGATTGCCTGGTTGCCAGCCGTAGATGTCCCCTTTCTTATAGTCTTCAATATCACGGGCCCACTTGATCCTTTTTCCATCCTCTAGCTCCATCTGTAACTGTTGTAATTGCCCCTTTAAATTTTCACTGAACTCTGAAAATTGCTCCTCAGTCATGTGTATACGGAGCTGTTGCTCAATCTGTACCATGTCAATAGTCAATGCAGCGACCTCCTGTTGTAGAAATTCTATATTTAGTAGAATGAAATCCATGGAATATTTATTGGACAAAGCTTCAAAACGTTTGCAGTAAGAGTCACTGTGTGAGAACAAATTGGGGCGGAGGTGTGATCGCATTCCTCTCGGAATACTCTGCTCCTTGTAGTAATGCCCGAGGATCGTCATGTGCAGTTTTAACGATAATGTCCGTCTTGACAAGTTTTCATACTTTCTTTTAAGTTCCTTTAACGATGGGGTGGTAAGGAAAGCAGCATCTCCCTCAATGCCACCAATAATCCGCTCTGCATCCTCCTGTGTAAAGACATAGCCACTGGGTGCGTCAGATTGTGACATGTTGGTATAACCAAACCAACCATAAAGTCTTTGTAGTGATGATAGATATAAGTGTTGTAGGTGTGCTCAGCCAATAACACTTGGAAATAGAAAAAAGAAAACCACCAGTGGCACCACCCTCAAAATGTTACGTAAAAAGTGGGTGCAAACTCCAAGTACGGCAGCAGGTGCTTACCCACTAGTAGAGATGAAAAAATTGGACTGCACTCCAAGCAAATCTTCAGAAAAATCTGTTTTATTCACCCATAAATGGCAAAGCGACGTTTCGGCTCCAACTGAGCCTTTCTCAAGCATTGGTGAACAGTAAATGGCAAGTATATAAAGGTGTATCAACACATACAATCAATGAAATCACATAATTGATACTTTACAAATAATACCTGTATACAATATACAAATGTGCAAAAATCGCAGATCGATCATAATACATAAAGTGACCTGTGCTTAACATACTAGCAAAATTCCATAATGTGTCATATTACATATGAAAATACCGATAGGTACATGATTAATTGCACCTGTAACTTATCACCATATCATTAGTGCATCAACTAGAATAGTAACCATGTGCAAATAAAGGAGACTAATGAATTTTACCCTGAGAGAAGGATGCAGCCCACGTATACCATAGCGCCGATCGGCGCGTCCTAGGGAGTCCAGTGCGCATGCCCCAGCCTCCCATCATCATCAACGGGGGACAAGTATTTTTATGTATTTTTTGTGTTTTCGTTTTACACTCCCTGCCTTCCCAAACCCATTACTTTTTAATTTTTTTGTTCACATAGCCATATGAGGGCTTGTTCTTTGCGGGACAAGTTTTACTTTCCAAAACCATCATTTATTATTGGATATGATGCAGTGGAAAGCTGTAAAACAAATTCCAAACGGGGTGAGATTGCAAAAAAAAAAAAAGCAATTCCACCAGGGGGTTTTTATTTACGACTTTCGATGTGCGATAAAACTGACTAGTTACTTTTATTATACAGGTCAGTATGAATCCGTCGATACCATATATGTATAGTTTTCCTTGTGTTTTGATAGTGCTAAAATAATTAAAATGTGGGAAAAAAATCAGTTTTATTTTTCCGTCGCCATATATTGACCCCCTATAACTTTTTTGTAATTATGTGCACAGAGCTGTATGGGGGCTATTTTTTTGCGGGGCAATCTGAACTTTTTATTGATACTATTTTTGGGGTGTATATGACTTTTTGATCACTTTTTATTACATTTTTTTTGTAGAAAATAAAGCGACCAAAAACGGAGAATCGCCATTTGGATGCTTTTTTCTGTTTTGCTGTTTGCCGTATAGGGAATATATTTTTATATTTTTATACCATGGGCGTTTTCGCACATCGCTCATGATGTGTATTTTTTTTTTTTAGGAAAAAGGGGGTGATTTGAATTTTTATGTTGTTTTTTATTTTAAAAAAATCACTTTTTTTTTTACACTTTTTTATAGTTCCCATAGGGAACTATAACATGCAGTCATTAGATTGCTATTATCATAGGCTCCAATGCACTTGCATTGGAATCTATAATGATTTCACAACTTTTCTATGGAGCCCTATTACAGGCAAGGGCTCCATAGGAAATACTATGCAGCAGCCTCCTGTCATTCATAAAGACAGGGGCTGCTGCATACATGCTCCGGCTCCTCCGATCGCCACACGGGGGAGCCGCAGCACAACCAAATGCTTTGTTTTCAGGGCGCTCAGATGCCATGGTCAGGATTGACCACGGCATCTGAGTGGTTAAATGTCTGCGATCGGCATTACTGCCGGTTGCAGACATTAGCGGCAGGTGTCTGCTAGAAGAAGCAGGCGGCCACACGCGGCTATGGCAGGAGCGGGTGTCATCTTTAAAAGAACTAATACAGTGCCTTGCAAAAGTATTCACCCCCTTCACTTTTTTGTGTTTTGTTACATTACAGCTAGAGTTGAGCGGACACCTGGATGTTTGGGTTCGGCAGGTTCGGCCGAACGTGAAAAAAAAAGTCAATGGGGACCCAAACTTTTGGCCACTAAAATGGCTCTAAAATAGCCCAAGGAGACATAGAAGTGGTATTGTAACGCTGATAACGGCGTCATTGCCACTGGCCATGTTGGTGCAGTACTCAAAACAGCGCAACAGGACACACAGGTCTCGCATGGAGGCCCAATCATTGGTGGTGAAGTGGTGCTGTTCCGCAGTGCGACTCACCCGTGCGTGCTGCAGCTGAAACTCCACTATGGCCTGCTGCTGCTCGCACAGTCTCTCCAGCATGTGCAAGGTAGAGAGCAAGAAGGCCGAAGTTATGCTGCAGAGCAGACGGCCGAGCGGTGGCAGAATGAGAACCCCGGAAGCGCGCAGAACACCATCAAATTCAGCACATGCGCCAGGCAAGGGATGTGCGTCAAACCGGCTAGTCCCAGAGCTGCAACGAGATTTCGCCAATTATCGGACACCACCAGGCCGGACTTGAGGCTCACTGACAGCAACCACTCGTCGGTCTGTTGTTCTATACTCCGCAACAACTCCTGCGCAGTGTGGGGCCTGTGTCCCAAACACATCAGTTTCAGAACGGCCTGCTGACGTTTATTCCTGGCTGTGCTGAAGTTGGTGGTGAAGGTCTGTCGCTGACCGGATGAGGAGGTGGTAGAAGAGAAGGAGGAAGCCGAGTAGGAAGAGGGGGCAACGGGAGGCAAAGAATGATGCCCTGCGATCCTTGGAGGCGGAAGGACATGCGCCAAACAGCTCTCCGCCTGGGGCCCAACCGCCACTACATTTACCCAGTGTGCAGTTAGGGAGATATAGCGTCCCTGGCCGTGCTTACTGGTCCACGTATCTGTGGTTAGGTGGACCTTGCCACAGATGGCGTTGCGCAGTGCACACTTGATTTTATCCGATACTTGGTTGTGCAGGGAGGGCACGGCTCTCCTGGAGAAGTAGTAGCAGCTGGGAACGACGTACTGTGGGACAGCAAGCAACATGAGTTGTTTGAAGCTGTCCGCCTCCACTAGCCTGAATGACAGCATTTCAAAGGCCAGTAGTTTAGAAATGCTGGCATTCAGGGCCAGGGATCGAGGGTGGCTAGGTGGGAATTTACGCTTTCTCTCAAAGGTTTGTGAGATGGAGAGCTGAACGCTTCCGTGTAACATGGTGGAGATGCTTGGTGAGATGAGTTGGTGTTGTTGGTGGCACATCCTCTGTTTGCTGGGCGGCAGGTGCCAACGTTCCTCCAGAGGCGGAGGAAGAGGCCGAGACAGCAGCAGAAGAGGGAGCAGGAGGGGCCTGAGCCCTTTCTTGGTTTTGAAGGTGCTTACTCCACTGCAGCCCGTGTCTCGCATGTAGATGCCTGGTCATGCAGGTTGTGCTAAGGTTCAGAACGTTAATGCCTCGCTTCAGGCTCTGATGGCACAGCGTGCAAACCACTCGGGTCTTGTCGTCAGCACATTATGAAGACGAGCCATGCCAGGGAACTCCTTGAAGCTGCCTTTGGTGTGCTCGGTCCCTGGTGACGGTGGCCATTAGCAGGTGAACTGTTTTGGCGAGGGCTGCTCTGCTTTTGCACCGTTCTCCCTCTTTTGCTACGCTGTTGGCTCGGTCTCACCACTGCCTCTACCTCCGAACTCTAAAAGTCAGTGGCACGACCTTCATTTGATGTGGGGTCTAGCACCTCATCGTCCCCTGCATCGTCTTGCACCCAGTCTTCCACCCTGACCTCCTTTTTGGTCTGCACACTGCAGAAAGACGCAGCAGTTGGCACCTGTGTTTCTTCATCATCACAGACATGCTGAGGTGGTATTCCCATGTCCTCATCAGGAAACATAAGTGGTTGTGCGTCAGTGCATTCTATGTCTTCCACCCCTGGGGAAGGGCTAGGTGGATGCCCTTGGAAAACCCTCCCAGCAGAGTCTTCAAACAGCATAAGAGACTACTGCATGACTTGAGGCTCAGACAGATTCCTCGATATGCACTGGGGTGATGTGACAGACTGATGGGCATGGGTTTCAGGCACCACCTGTGCGCTTTCTGCAGAATACTGAGTGGGAGATAATGTGAACGTGCTGGATCCTCTGTCGGCCACCCAATTGACTAGCTCCTGTACTTGCTCAGGCCTTACCATCCTTAGAACGGCATTAGGCCCGACCAAATATTGCTGTAGATTCTGGCGGCTACTGGGACCGGAGGTAGGAGCTTTGGTAGGACGTGTAGCTGTGGCGGAATGGCCACGTCCTCTCCCTGCACCAGAGACTCCACCAACACCACCACCACGACCATGACCGCATCCCTTATTAGATGTTTGCCTCATAGTTAGCGTTCACCAAGCAAAGTAAAAAGTGGTCAAGTCTGTTAAAAATAATTAACCGCCAATAAAAACCCTGATGTAGGGTATTGCACTCAATTTTATTTTTAAACTCTATATGACGGCGGTATTTGTGGACTAAATTTCACAGTAATTTATGCACGTCTAATCCCAGATATGCAGTATATCAGAGGGATTTTTAACTCAAGTAAGCAAAAAGTCGTATTTAAGGCCAAAATGTGACACTCACTTATACTGATCCCAGATGTGCAGTATATCAGAGGATTTTTAAATCCAGTAACCATAAAGCAATATTTGTGGCCTAAATGTGACACTCACTTATGCATGTCTAATATCAAATGTGCAGTATCACAGAGGTTTTTTTTAACCCCAGTAAGCAAAAAACTGTATTTCTGGCCTAAATGTGACACTCACTTATGCATGTCTAATCCTAGATGTGCACTATATGAAACAGATTTTTTTTTTTTTCACCCCAGTAAGCAAAAAGCTGTATTTCTGACCTAAATGTGACACTCACTTATGCACGTCTAATCCTAGATGTACAGTATCACGGAGTGTTTTTTAACCCCAGTAAGCAAAAAACTGTATTTCTGGCCTAAATGTGACACTCACTTATGCATGTCTAATCCTAGATGTGCACTGTATGAAACAGATGTATTTTTTTATACCCCAGTAAGCAAAAAGCTGTATTTCTGACCTAAATGTGACACTCACTTATGCATGTCTAATCCTAGATGTGCACTATATGAAACAGATGTTTTTTTTTTCCCCCAGTAAGCAAAAAGGTATATTTCTGGCTAAAATGTGACACTCACTTATGCACGTCTAATCCCAGATGTGCACTATATGAAACAGATGTTTTTTTTCTCCCCAATAAGCAAAAAGCAGTTTATCTGGCTTAAATGCGACACTCACTTATGCACGTCTAATCCCAGATGTGCACTATATGAAACAGATGTATTTTTTTTCACCCCAGTAAGCAAAAAGCTGTATTTCTGACCTAAATGTGACACTCGCTTATGCACGTCTAATCCCAGATGTGCACTAAATGAAACAGATGTATTTTTTTTCACCCCAGTAAGCAAAAAGCTGTATTTCTGACCTAAATGTGACACTCACTTATGCACGTTTAATCCTAGATGTGCAGTATCACGGAGTGTTTTTTTACCCCAGTAAGCAAAAAACTGTATTTCTGGCCTAAATGTGGCACTCACTTATGCACGTCTAATCCTGGATGTGCACTATATGAAACAGATGTATTTTTTTTCACCCCAGTAAGCAAAAAGCTGTATTTCTGACCTAAATGTGACACTCACTTATGCACGTCTAATCCTAGATGTGCACTATATGAAACAGATGTTTTTTTTTAACCCCAGTAAGCAAAAATGTAGATTTCTGGCTAAAATGTGACACTCACTTATGCACGTCTAATCCCAGATGTGCACTATATGAAACAGATGTTTTTTTCCACCCCAGTAAGCAAAAAGCTGTATTTCTGGCCTAAATGTGAAATTCACTTATGCACGTCTAATCCCAGATGTGCACTATATGAAAAAGATGGGGGGTTTTTTCACCCCAGTAAGCAAAAAGCTGTATTTCTGGCCTAAATGTGACACTCACTTATGCATGTCTAATCCTAGATGTGCACTATATGAAACAGATGTTTTATTTTTTACCCCAGTAAGCAAAAAGCTGTGTTTCTGGCCTAAATGTGAAACTCACTTATGCATGTCCAATCCTAGATGTTCACTATATGAAACAGATGTTTTTTATTTACCCCAGTAAGCAAAAAGCAGTTTTTCTGGCCTAAATGTGACACTCACTTATGCATGTCTAATCCTAGATGTGCACTATATGAAACAGATGTTTTTTTTCCACCCTAGTAAGCAAAAAGCTGTATTTCTGGCCTAAATGTGACGCTTACTTATGCACGTCTAATCCTATATATGCACTATATGAAACAGATGTTTTTTTTTCCCCCCTAGTAAGCAAAAAGCTGTATTTCTGGCATAAATGTGACACTCACTTATGCATGTCTAATCCTAGATGTGCACTATATGAAACAGATGTTGTTTTCCACCCCAGTAAGCAAAAAGCTGTATTTCTGGCCTAAATGTGACACTCACTTATGCACGTCTAATCCCAGATGTGCACTATATGAAACAGATGATTTTTTTTCACCCCAGTAAGCAAAAAGCTGTATTTCTGGCCTGAATGTGACGCTCACTTATGCACGTCTAATCCAAGATGTGCACTATATGAAACAGATGGTTTTTTTCCCCCTAGTAAGCAAAAAGCTGTATTTCTGGCATAAATGTGACACTCACTTATGCATGTCTACTCCCAGATGTGCACTATATGAAACATATGGGGGTTTTTTCACCCCAGTAAGCAAAAAGCTGTTTTTCTGGCCTAAATGTGACACTCACTTATGGACGTCTAATCCCAGATGTGCACTATATGAAACAGATGTTTTTTTCCACTCCAGTAAGCAAAAAGCTGTATTTCTGGCCTAAATGTGACACTCACTTATGCACGTCTAATCCCAGATGTGCATTATATGAAACAGATGGGGTTTTTTTCACCCCAGTAAGCACAAAAGCTGTATTTCTGGCCTAAATGTGACACTCACTTATGCACGTCTAATCCCAGATATGCACTAAATGAAACAGATGTTTTTTTCCACCCCAGTAAGCAAAAAGCTGTATTTCTGGCTTAAATGTGACACTCACTTATGCACATCTAATCCTAGATGTGCACTTTATGAAACAGATGTTTTTTTTTTCACCCCAGTAAGCAAAAAGCTGTATTTCTGGCCTAAATGTGACACTCAGTTATGCATGTCTAATCCTAGATGTGCACTATATGAAACAGATGTTTTTTTCCACCCCAGTAAGCAAAAAGCTGTATTACTGGCCTAAATGTGACACTCACTTATGCACGTCTAATCCCAGATGTGCATTATATGAAACAGATGTTTTTTTTTCACCCCAGTAAGCAAAAAGCAGTTTTTCTGGCCTAAATGTGACACTCCCTTATGCATGTCTAATCCTAGATGTGCACTATATGAAACAGATGTTTTTTTTTCCACCCCAGTAAGCAAAAAGCTGTATTTCTGACCTAAATGTGACACTCACTTATGCACGTCTAATCCTAGATGTGCAGTATCACGGAGTGTTTTTTAACCCCAGTAAGCAAAAAACTGTATTTCTGGCCTAAATGTGACACTCACTTATGCATGTCTAATCCTAGTTGTGCACTGTATGAAACAGATGTATTTTTTTCACCCCAGTAAGCAAAAAGCTGTATTTCTGACCTAAATGTGACACTCACTTATGCATGTCTAATCCTAGATGTGCACTATATGAAACAGATGTTTTTTTTTTCCCCCAGTAAGCAAAAAGGTATATTTCTGGCTAAAATGTGACACTCACTTATGCACGTCTAATCCCAGATGTGCACTATATGAAACAGATGTTTTTTTTCTCCCCAATAAGCAAAAAGCAGTTTATCTGGCTTAAATGTGACACTCACTTATGCACGTCTAATCCCAGATGTGCACTATATGAAACAGATGTATTTTTTTTCACCCCAGTAAGCAAAAAGCTGTATTTCTGACCTAAATGTGACACTCGCTTATGCACGTCTAATCCCAGATGTGCACTAAATGAAACAGATGTGTTTTTTTTTCACCCCAGTAAGCAAAAAGCTGCATTTCTGGCCTAAATGTGACACTCACTTAATGAACGTCTAATCCCAGATGTGCACTATATGGAAAAAAATAATTCACCCCAGTAAGCATAAAAGCTGTATTTCTGGCCTAAATGTGACACTCACTTATGCACGTCTAATCCCAGATTTGCACTATATGAAACAGATGTTTTATTTTTTACCCCAGTAAGCAAAAAGCTGTGTTTCTGGCCTAAATGTGACATTAACTTATGCTTGTCTAATCCTAGATGTGCACTATATGAAACAGATGTTTTATTTTTTACCCCAGTAAGCAAAAAGCTGTATTTCTAGCCTAAATGTGACACTCACTTATGCACGTCTTATCCTAGATGTGCACTGTATGAAACAGATGGGGGTTTTTTCACCCCAGTTAGCAAAAAGCTGTATTTCTGGCCTAAATGTGACACTTACTTATGCACGTCTAATCCCAGATGTGCACTATATGAAACAGATGTTTTATTTTCACCCCAGTAAGCAAAAAGCTGTATATCTGGCCTAAATGTGACACTCACTTATGCACATCTAATCCTAGATGTGCACTATATGAAACAGATGTTTTATTTTCACCCCAGTAAGCAAAAAGCTGTATATCTGGCCTAAATGTGACACTCACTTATGCACGTCTAATCCTAGATGTGCACTATATGAAACAGATGTATTTTTTTCACCCCAGTAAACAAAAAGCTTTATATCTGGCCTAAATGTGATACTCATTTATTCATGTCTAATCCTAGATGTGCACTATATGAAACAGATGGATTTTTTTTTTTTCACCCCAGTAAGCAATAAGCTGTATTTCTGGCCTAAATGTGACACTCACTTATGCATGTCTAATCCTAGATGTGCACTATATGAAAGAGATGTTTTTTTTTTCACCCCAGTATGCCCCAGTAACGAAAAATATGTATTTCTGGCCTAAATGTGACACTCACTTATGCATGTCTATTCTTAGATGTGCACTATATGAAAAAAAGGTTTTTTATAACCCCAGTGTCTCAAAGCAGTATTTCTGGACTTGCAGACATGCAGATATCCTGTGCTGGTGCACTCTTGTTGCATAAAATGGCTGCCGATTATGTATTGATATTGACTAACTAAAGGAAAAAAAGTTTGTTTTCAGTAGTTGTTGGCTCAGGGCAGGCTTAAAACAATTGTGCACTGCCCCCACAAAGCAAATTTGCTGTAGATCGCTGAATATAGAAGCAGTTCTTCATAAGATTTCTCCCTGATCTCTCCCTCACAGCAGCTGCAGCTTATCCCTACACTAATCCGAGCAGAGTGACAGGCGGCACTATGGGACTCTAGCCAAAATAGAGGCTGGATCACATGCTGCAGTTGGCCAATCACAGCCATGCCAATAGTAGCTGGCTGTGATGGCCTTTTGGGGCAAGTAGTATGACGCTTGTTGATTGACTGCTGTGCAGCCTTTCAAAAAGCACCAAGAAAGCGCCGAACTCTGAACCCGAACCCAAAATTTTACGTAAATGTTCGGGTCCGGGTGCCGAAAAACCTAAAGCTCGGCACGAACCCAAACTTTACAGTTCGGGTACACTCAACTCTAATTACAGCCTTAAGTTCAATGTTTTTTTAATCAGAATTTTATGTGATGGTTTAGAACATAATAGTCTAAGTTGGTGAAGTGAAATGAGAAAAATAGATAAATAAAACTATTGTTTAGAAATAGAAAACAGAAAATTGGCATGTGCATATGTATTCACCCCCTTTGTTAGGAAGCCCATAAAAAGCTCTGGTGCAACCAATTGCCTTCAGAAGTCACATAATTAGTGAAATGATATCCACCTATGTGCAATCTGAGTGTCACATGATCTGTCATTACATATACACACCTTTTTTGAAAGGCCCCAGAAGCTGCAACACCTAAGCAAGAGTCATCACTAACCAAACACTGCCATAAAGACCAAGGAACTCTCCAAACAAGTAAGGGACAATGTTGTTGAGAAGTAAAAATCAGGGTTAGGTTATAAAAAAAAATCCAAATCTTTTATGATCCCCAAGAGCACCATCAAATCTATCATAACCAAATGGAAAGAACATGGCACAACAGCAAACCTGCCAAGAGACGGCCACCCACCAAAACTCATGGACCGGGCAAGGAGGGCATTAATCAGAGACGCAGCACAGAGACCTAAGGTAACCGTGGAGGAGCTGCAGAGTTCCACAGCAGAGACTGGAGTATTTGTACATAGGACAACAATAAGCCGTATGCTCCATAGAGTTGGGCTTTATGGCAGAGTGGCTATAAGAAAGCCATTACTTTCAGCTAAAAATGTTGCGAGTTTGAAAAAAGGCACGTGGGAGAATCCCAAAATGTATAGAGGAAGGTGCTCTGGTCTGATGAGACTAAAATTGAACTTTTCGGCCATCAAAGAAAACACTATGTCTGGCGCAAAGCCAACACATCACATCACCCAAAGAACATGGTGGTGGCTGCATCATGCTGTGGGGATGTTTTTCAGCAGCTGAGACTGGGAAACTGGTCAGAGTTGAGGGAAAGATAGATGGTCCTAAATACAGGGAGACTCTTAAGCAAAATCTGTACCACTCTGTGCGTGATTTGAGGCTATGATAGAGGTTCACCTTCTAGCAGGACAATGACCCCAAACACACTGCTAAAGCAACACTTGAGTTGTTTAAGGGGAAACATGTAAATGTGTTGGAATGGCCTAGTTAAAGCCCAGATCTCAATCCAATATAAAATCTCTGGTCAGACTTAAAGGGAACCTGTCACCAGTTTTATGGTGTCCTAACTAAGGGCAACATAAATACGTGACTGATTCTCTTAGCAAAATGTTGGGTCACTTTCTTTAATTGACCCCGTCAATCTGCCAACATCTTGTATTGAAAAGCTCCAGCTGATAATGATGAGTCATGAATATTTTTGAGCTCCTGACTCTCCCCGCCTACCGGCTGCAGATGAACAGTTTTTTTCAATATGAATCAGCAGCAGGTGAGCAGGAGAGTGGCTATATCTCTGAATTAAATAAACGCTGGACTCAATGACATCACGCTGGACTCAAATCAGCTCATTTGCATTCGGCATGTGGCATCTTTGTGTGTATATTATGAGGTAACCATCTGTCACACCAGTAAGTGAATACATCTAAGGTACGTTTTAGTAGTTAACGATTGTATATAATTAGTTAGATTAAAATCAAATATCCATATGACAGGCTCCCTTTAAAGATTGCTGTTCACAAGCGCAAACCATCCAACTTGAAGGAGCTGAAGCAGTTTTGCAAGGAGGAATGGGCAAAAATCTCAGTGGTAAGATGTGGCAAGCTCATAGAGACTTATTCAAAGCGACTTGGAGCTGTGATTGCCGCAAAAGGTGGCTCTACAAAGTATTGACTTCAGGGGGGTGAATAGTTATGCACATTGCCTTTTTCTGTTATTTTGTCCTATTTGTTGCTTGCTTCACAATTAAAATAAATAAATAAAAATCTTCAAAGTTGTGGGCATGTTCTATAAATTTAATGATGCAAATCCTCAAACAATCCATGTTAATTCCAGGTTGTGAGGCACCAAAATACAAAAAAAGTAAATACTTTTGCAAGGCATTGTATCTGTGTTTATTTTTGTAATATTTATTTTTGAATAACAATATATACAATTTTTATTATAATCTCAGATTTTTTCATCCTTAGTTGTTCACTAAAGTTACAAAAGTGGTTTTCAGTTACTATATTGTTAGTGAAAAATCCTATGCATGGTTCATCAGTATATGATTGTTGGTAGTTTGACCAAAATTAATTTGAGAAGGCATTGCTGCTCCGTTGCAACACCAGTGCCTTCTGAGTTTTTCAAAAGTCCTGTAACAACAAGTTCCTTTCACACATGGCCTTGATGCCGCTTTTGCCACATTGAAGTGAATGAGGTCCAGTGAGAAACAAAGCGCAGCTGCCATACAATGTATGCTTGCTGAGCCGAGGGAAGGATGCATTGCGAGAGCTACAGAAGACCTGTTCCGAGGATAGGTTATCTGTACTGCAATGTCGGCAAAGCCAGTAAAAAGTATTTTCTCTAAACCACATAGTTAGCATAACTATGTTATAGATCTCAAATGATGTAACGTCTAAAAATAAGTTTTTGGTGTTGAACTATTTACTTCAATGGGTACTTGATCGTCAAGATACAGTACAAGATTTCTATTTTTGGATTAGTGGACGTCCGTCATGGAAACACACATACCCCTGTCGGAGGGCTTTCATCTCATGATCAAATGTGTCTCATCTTTTGTCGTATCTTGGCAATCAAGTACCTATCAGTCAATCTTTACGCACAGCATTGCATATTTCACTTGGCCATTAGCCTTGTTCTGTATAACACTATTTGCGTGCACCAAAATGGTCATATTAGTAAGTGCCATACTGACATCTTATATAAGAATAAGACATTTATATATAATAAATTCTTTAATAATTTTTCTGCAATCATGGCTAAATCGTTTAGCAGGTCAGTTCTACCTGTGCATACTAGTCCTATCTTCCCTTACTACAACTATGTGGACTGTGTTTGTATGCAGCACAATACGTCTTTCAATGGAAAAGGAAGGCCTAATTTGATAAAGTAATAAGGGTAAAAAATGTGATGTACCTCACACATTGTTCATAACTAAGTTAAATTGCTTAATGTTGCAATACATTTTTTTAAAATAAGCCTTTTGTTAGAGATTTATTTAGCTAAAAAGAACACAAAATGTGTAATATAGAAATATAAAAATCACCATGATGGAACTGTACAGTGCATATAAACAAGATTGCTCCATGGCCAGATGCTCTGCTGGCTCTTCTCTGTACATTAGAAAACCACAGTTATCTTGGTCAGGGCCAGGAAAACCTTTCCTTTTTACACAGACAGCACAAGAAGGAATTGGTCTTCTTTTTCCAATGCCAAGATAGTCGTGTATCCATCCTGTGAATCCACGATATGCAGTCTTAAAGTAGCCTGTAACAGTTATTAAAAATATGAGTATTTTCAGTTATGAAAAATAAAATCATAAACTTATTTTGATGATATTTACAGCATGGATAAGATTACTAAATTGTACAAAAGAAATAGCTGTGTGACCTGGCTGATTACGGTTTAGCAACACACAGTGTAACTGATTCGATGTAGGTATCCCTCCTACCTATTTACCAAGCGCACAATAGACAATAATTTGCAGCAGACAAATGAGAACCATTACATTAAATAAATATGGGGTTTGTGGTAGGAATGCTGAGTCATGCAATAGACGCTTTGCGATAAAACTGTTTTAATTTTTTTCCTGTATATTTCCTATGCAATCATTGCTATAACACAACCCGAACTTCCTGCCCGATGGTTTTGCATCAATAATATTATGCAGTGAACCAGACGTAAAACGAAAACACACATTTTCAAACCTGTTCAAATCTTTATCCAGGGAAGGATGCATGACTTGACCAATTGCCCGCATTGAGATCTCTACTCTTCCTCTATCTTGACAAAATTGATGGAAGTACTTCTGTTCAATTATACATCCTCTGTCTTCAAAATATGGATTAATATTAGCCACTTCTTTGCAACAGATTGATTCCACTTCTGTTGGCATTGGTTCACAATTACCACAAATACTCCATATGTTATTGCCAAGTCTGTTGCTTGACTCTTTGGTCCCAATGTTATCTTCATAGTTTGGAGATTGACTGGGATTTTCAGGAAAACGGTTCAGAATCAACGAGGCTTCCTTATTTTCTTTGAAGTTGCAGCTTCAGCTGTTGCAACTATCTAGGTAGTGAAGACAAATATAAATTGTTTATAATGGAGTAACATTAATATTGACTAACTAACAATTTGGATCTATGATTATATTCCATGTTTGGCAAACATTGGTACCATTATATTTCAAAGGGGCAAGAAATTCTGTGCAAAGTAAACCAATACCTTTGGTCAAAATTAGAAATTTCCCTAAAAAAGAAATACAACCTATCTAATAGAAAAATTCTATCCACAATGAGATCTGAAGCATAAGTGTATAACTATATGAAAAATTACAACTGCTAGCTTTTATTTTATCTTTTAAATAAATGTATACATTTTTAAAAATTACTTTTTCTGAACGTGATGCTGTAGCACCAGGTGGTAGTTGTTCGGAGGATGCATCCATCTTGAAACCTGAATTTATTTATTTTTTATAAATATTACAAACTGTGCCACAGGGTGCTTGTAGGCTTTAGTGGGGCAGGTGGTATGGCTAAAAGCAGTAGTGACTAGTGATGAGCGGCAGGGCAATAGTTGAATTCATGATATTTCGCAAATATTCATCATATATTTGCGAATTTGAAAATTTGCGATTATTTGCTTGATTGCGAAAATCGGCAATGTAATATGTGTGTATTGCGCGCGAAATACAGGCGTTGGTCAGTGTTGCTACATTTTTCAAGCTACTAGAAGTTTTCTTGAGACTGGAGAAAATGGTTGGCACGGCAGAACATTACAATAGCTTTATATGCAGATAGAGTGCTCCAATATATTTGCAATTGTGCAAATCGGCAATTAATGATGCACATATTTTTGCGCAATATGTGCAACTTCACATTTTAGAAGGTCTGACTACATATTGTCTTACTAGCTAACACCCTGCAGTGGAACCTGTGTGGATCAGCTACACTATATTACGATCTAATCTACACTTCCACTATCTTTATTATATACATAAGCTAGATAACTAACTGTCTAATGTAATTAAACAGTAAATCACAGAGCACAGCAATGACACTGCTGTCTCTTTCAGAACTCCATAAAACTACAGTAAATGGCTGCTGGGGAGGTTCTTATATAGTAAGGGGTAGGCAACTTTTTCCATTGGTTGCTAGGGATGTTGCTAAGCTCAGACAAAAAAATTGGCGCCTTCTAATTGGCCCACAAGCAAGAAGGGAGGTTACTGATGAAAAAAAAATAGAATATTCGAGAATGCGAAAATATAGCACTATATTCTAAATATTCATGATTTCCCAAAGTGGCGATATTCGAGATTAAAATTTGTGATTCGAATATTCGCGCCCAACACTAGTAGTGACCTAGGTTGATGGAATAAGTAGTAGCAGCCCAGGCAGTTGGTTGCAAAAGGGTGTTAAGATAAGTATTAATTTTGAGACTAAATGCACAAAATGGTAGACCAAACCACCCTAAAAAACGGACAAACTGTCAATTTTTTAGGTAAATTTTTAAATCGATTGGGATCTTCAAACTGTGGTTTGCTGACATGACAGAGCAGATTATCTTGTATTGTTTTTATTTTGCTTCTTATTTCTTTCAATAAGTTGCATACGTTTTAAGGAGCAGGTTGACAAAGTCTCTTGCCACTGTGTCAGAAACAGATCTGAGTATATCAAGGTGGGTTTCTTTTTCAGTCTCAATCCTCTTGGTATCATTGTTTTATCCAAATATTTCTTGAGAGACGTAAGAGCCCACCATGTGCGCATTTTTTTGGTAAGTAGTTTTTACAGGGCTGTCATTTGGATTGTCAAATCCAAATCCAAAGTTTCTTGTGTCGTGGGGTCAGGAACATTGAAAATAACATCCATTTTTTTCATGTAATGCATTTTTCCATGGACCTTAGGGCCGTATGTGCCATGTTCACCGACTCAGTATGTCACAGAAAACCACTTAAATGTGAACAGGGAGTGCACGCTGTCCGTAGAAACAATGGATAGCGAAGAGAAACAACTGCAGTGCTCACCTGTATACGTATTGGGAGGCACAGATAAAAGCCCAGACCTGGCTTGACAATGTGAAAAAAGAAGGATAGATCCAGCTTCCCATAAAAAACATTTTCTTTATTCTTGTTGCTGTAAAATGACATACATGGACACCACAGTCTACGCATTTCGGACAAAATAAATTTTAGGCACAAAAAATTGAAATGAGACTACAGGCCAGACATTATAATATTAATGACATAAAGAGGGCTACTAAAACAGTACTGTCTCTTGATAGACAGAATCTTGTATTTCCCAATACCCAGCTGACAGCTCCTATCAACCCAAAGAGCTAAAAAAGTAAAAAAAATAAGAAAGGCTTTAGAATCAGCTGGTAAACAGGATAAACCAATCACCTTTGTCACAAGTTATAGTGAAGAATATTTTGAGGTCTGCAAAATTATTAGAGGACATTTTCCTGTACTTAATGGTGATCAAGGATGGGATGGCATAGTGTCCTCTGGAGTTAGGTGCGTGGCACGCAGAGCAATCACATTGGGGCAGAAAATCAGCCCGAGCCTATTCTCTGAACACACAAACCCACAGAAGACTTGGTTATCCTATAATGGTAACTACAGATGTGGCAGCAATAGGTGCATTTTCTGTAGATATATGGACACCAGCAAGAGTGTTATTTCAACAGCTAATGGAAAATCACACAAAATAAAACAGCTTATTAACTGCAATACAGAATTTGCAGTTTATGTTATAACATGCAAGGAATGTCGATTACAATATGTGGGTTGTACAACGAAACAGATTAAAGAAAGGATACGCAAACATTTATCTGACATTTCCTATTTTAGGACAAGAAGTATATCTGCCGCAAGTTCGCATTTTGCGATAGTTCATAAAGTAAGTACTGTGGCTTTTTCTGTCCAGGGAATCAAAAGAGTATCACGCCCCATTAGGGGTGGTGACTACAAATCCAAGCATTTTGGATGTTTAGTTTTGGGAGCTGCACACCTAATGGTTTAAATAAAAAAACATGATTTGGTTTTACAATACAAATAGCAAGTTAGTTTTTTCATGCTTTTTAACATGTTTTCATATATGTATGCACAAACTGGGTGTCTCCCTGGCAGTTTTTTTCCTCCTCCCTTCACTCAGGTGTCAGGAATAGGTAATCAGCATGGGGGTTGGGTCTATTTGCTTTAAAAAGAAAAGGTTTTCATTTACTCTCTGCTCTTGTCCGAAACGCGTAGACTGTTGTGTCCATGTATGTCATTTTACCACAACAAGAATAAAGAAAAAGTTTTTTATGGGAAGCTGGATCCATCCTTCTTTTTTCAAACTATCACCCCTAGCCTGCTCATTGTCTTAGGGGGTTGTTGTGCAAGCTAAACCCCCAGCGTGCTCATTGCTTTATGGGGGTTGTGGTGCAAGTTATCACCCCCAGCGTGCTTGTTGCCTCAGGCGGGTTATATTGTAAGCTATCTATATCAATCAACCCCAGCATGCTCATTGTCTTAGGGGGGTTGTTTTGCAAGCTGTCATCCCCCAGCATGCTCTTTGCCTTAGGACAGGCATGTCCAAACTGCTGCCTTCCAGCTGTTCCAAAACTACAACTCCCAGCATGCCTGGATAGCTTACAGATATTAGAGCATGCTGGGAGTTGTAGTTTTGCAACAGCTGGAGGGCCGCAGTTTGGACATGCCTGCCTTAGGGGGTTGTGGTGCAAGCTATAACCCCCAGCATACTCATTTCCTTAGGGGGTTGTAGTGCAAACTATCACTCCCAGCATGCTCGTTGCCTTAGAGGGTTGTGGTGCAAACTATCACTCCCAACATGCTCGTTGTTTAAGGGGTTGTGGTGTAAATTATTAATTACCTCCAGCATGCTCGTTGTCTAGGGGGGGATGTGCTGCAAGCTATAAATCATCCCCAACATGCTCATTGTCTAAGGGTGTTGTTGTGTAAATTATTAATTACCCCCAGCATGATTGTTGTCTAGGAGGTTTGTGGTGCAAACTATAAATCACCTTCAACATGCTCGTTGTCTAAGGGAGTTGTGGTGTAAATTATGAATTCCCCCAGCATACTTTTTGTCTAAGGAGGATTAAGGTGCCAACTATAAATCACCCCCAAAATGCTGGTTGTCTTAGGGGATTGTGGTGTAAATCATTAATCACCCCTAGCATGCTCATTGTCTAGGGGAGGTTATGGTGCAAGCTATAAATCACTTCCAACATGCTTGTTGTCTAAGGAGGTTGTGGTGTAAATTATTAATCACCCCCAGCATGCTCGTTGTATAGGGGGAGTATTCCTGCCCACCTTGCTCGTTTTCCAGGGGTGATATTATACTTAACTATACGCTGATGCTGCTGCTCCTGCCTCTTCCGACGTACCTGCTGCTGCCACTTCTGCTTGCAATCCTCCGCTGCTCTCCGGCCGAGCTTGCATGATTTTGCCTGCTCCAGAAGGACACGATGCTCAAGTTCTCACAAATCTCACGAGAACTTGAGCTCCTTCTTCCTGGCTGTGAGTGGTCCACTCTGATTGGATCGTGCTCACAGCCAGGGAGATGGAGACGCCCACTGAGCACTGAGGAGATATGCGTCTCCTCCTCCCTGCACTGATACTAGTAATTTACATGCAAGGCACCAAAAACAATGGGGGGTACTGTGGATGAACGGGGGAGGGGGGTCTATTGAAAAATAAAAGCCATGCCATGTGTGGGGGCAACCCTATGAGGTAAGGACATTAGGTTCACTTTGAAAAAGTGATGAAAGGTCCTCTTTAAGTACATTTTTTTAAGTAGACTTGTAGAGGATTGGACTTATGTATCAAAAAACACATCAACTGTTTTAATTACATTTTACCTGAACTGCAATGAAGAAAGTTTCCCTGTGGTCAGTAATTGTGTTTACATTTTGTTAACAAATATTATTGACATCTTTTTAAATTTGTCTCATCTAAAAAAAAAAAATATATATATATATAATCCTATTTTCCTCTACATATCTTTAGGAAATCTGTATCATGTTCTTGCTACTGTATGCAGGCATTCCAACATAATATACATTTAGTATGCGTCAGTAAATCACTTCACTTTTATGTAGCTGCAATAACAAATAAAAAATAAAAATAAGATGAGAGTTGTGGACACACTTTAAGGTTGTAGACACACTTTAGGGTTGTGAGAGCATCTACATTATCACAGAATATGTGCATCATCGACCTTAATCTGCTTTTCAATTGTAATAAATAAATGAGAAGCTATTTCAAATATTCCCTGTCTAATGCCGGATCATTAGTTTATAGGGCTGCTAAGTACCATTTACATGATTTTATGAAAGCATCAAAGCCATCTTATATCTTTGAAATTGCTTTGACTAAATATGCTTCATAGCAATGTGTAAAGATGAAAGTTGTGCAGTGTGAAATGAGGGCTTAATACAGCTTTATATGTGAGAGACACAATTTTATCTGCTCTTCAGATGTATACAAAAGTCCCCTCACCCTCAGGTGGACTCCAAAATAGCAATAGCAATAGAATAAACCAAAAAATACTTTCCAGTACACATAGTTTAGTGTGTCACTGAGGGCATTGGTTTCATGGAGTCAAAATTACCAAGTGGTCTAATCTATCTACCTACCTTGGAGTTTTTAGTAATGAATGTCATTTTCAGTGATTCTGCCCATGCCATTACCAACAGGAAGGCAGCTGTGATTGAAAGCAACATATATTGACAGTATTCAGCACATAACTGAAGCGAACAGAGCTAACGGACCCATTTGGCTATAATGGGATCTGTTAGCTTTCCGTTCAGGAGAAGGTTTTAGTCATGGAGACAAAAGTCCTGCATGCAAAAATCTGACACTTCCGTTATTTTTGTTCTTCTGCTCCTGTATTGGAGCAGAACGGAAATGTAAAAGTGTAAATGTAAAGGCAGCCTTAAAGAAGACCTGTCACCGCTCCTGACATGTCTGTATTAATAGCTTCATGCATTCCCCATGTAATAACAATTCTGGGGCATCTATTCTTATGGCTCTATGTTGTGCCATTCCTGTGTTATTTCTACTAGAAGTTATGAATGATTTGCTAGCAGTCTGCAGTAAGGGTACAGAGGGTAGGTAACAAGTTGGGGGGAGGTGTACCTGCACAGTGTTAAAAATGGTAGCACTGATTGGATACAGCGAGTCTGTGCAGGTACACCCCCCAACTGGGGAATGCATGAAGCTAATAAAACAGGCATGTCAGGAGTGGCATGGCATCCTCTTTAACTATATATTTGGTATCCTTAGATTTGTAACAAGCCATAGTGTATAATAAAGTTAACTTGGGAGATATATGAAAATTAGTGCAAAGAAAAACTGGCTTAGTTGCCCATAGCAACAAATCAGATTGAGCCTTTCATTTTCCACAGGGGCAATGAAAAATGAAATGTGGAATGTGATTGGTTGCTCATGCCATGTCTGTTTATCCAGAATGACAGATCCACCTTCTTCCCCTCTATGGTATTGGAGCTCTCCCCCTTTTTGAGGGACTCCAGCAGTCGCCGCTGCAAGTCACCATCACCGGACTGTTAGAGCGAGGAAGCCAACAATGACAGCCCCTTCCCCCTACGGTCACAGCCACGCTGGAATAACTTCTGCCAGGCAGTGGTCACTTTGACTCTGTCCTCCCCCAGACACACAGCTGTGCCAGAGGGGACAGAGAGGACAGCAGGATCACAGGGAACTTTAATATGAACTCCGACCTCTGCAGCTTTGGAAACTGCATAATTGGCCAGGAGCACCTGTGCCATGGTCACCACCATCTCCGCCTCCCCCTCACTTGTGAAGACGGAGGGGATGCAGAGGACGCAGCCGGAACAGGTTTCTCAAGCTTATTTTTAATGCTCTTTACTTGCTTTACTGTCTTTACAGTTTTTCCCTTTGCTGTCTGGCAGGCCTTTTTTAACTCCTCAGCTCCCAGCAACGCCGGTCCCGGACGCAATGACCGCCAAGGTCTCGCTCCCTCCTCCCCCGCCCACAGACACACTCCCAGACACGCCCCCAGGAGCTCCCGATACCACAGAAGCACAAGAAGATGTGCCCATAGACACGCCCATGGATCCTCCCACCGCCCCGCAGCACTGTCTCCCACCACCGACCCACTGACATAGGCAGGCGGGGCAACAAGCACCCCAGGGACAGCAGGACTGGAGAGAACAGCAGGAGAAGCCCCAGTGATTACAGGGGGAGCAGGCACACCAGCGGCAGCCACATCACACCGATGCAGGCCCACTACACACCTTTCCAGTGTGAACGGGACAGCGACGGCGGGCGCGGCCACCCGTGCTGCCAGACCACTCCCCTTTCTCTCCGCCCTAGTTTCCTGTGGCATTTTACAGTCACTATTCTCCTCACTCCTACGATCCGGTCCCACTACAGAGAGCAGGCTAGGGAGGATGGTGCGGGCTGTGCCCTACACCGACTTTGCAGCCGGCTCAGAGCGCAGTGGGTGAGCTACATATACATATCTCACCAGAAGTATTGGAATGCATTGTAAAGGATAAGACCCCCAAAAGTTGAAGTCCAAAAGTGGGACAAAAAATAAAGTGAAAAAAAAGTTTCCCCCCCAAAAATTAAAAGTTTCAAGTAAAAATAAACAAAAACATAATTTTCCCCAAATAAAGTTTAAAAAAATTGGTAAAAAATGGGGGGGGGGAATGTTGACATATTAGGTATTGACGCGTCCGTATCGACCGGCTCTATAAACACATCACATGACCTAACCCCTCAAATGAACACCGTAAAAAATAAAAACTGTGCTAAATAAACCATTTTTTTTTCACCTTACATCACAAAAGTACAACATCAAGCGATCAAAAACGCATCCGCCAACCAAAATAGTACCAATCTAACCGTCACTTCATCCCGTAAAAAATGAGCCCCTACCTGAGACAATCGCCCAAAAAATAAAAAATCTATGGCTCAGAATACGGAGACACTAAAGCAGCATTTTTTTTGTTTTAAAAAGCTGTTATTGTGTAAAACTTACATAAATAAATAAAAAGTATACATATTAGGTATTGCTGAGTCCGTATTGACCGGCTCTATACAAATATCACATGACCTAACCCCTGAGGTGAATACGGTAAAAAAATTAATTAAACTGTGTAAAAAAGCCATTTTTTGTCACCTTGCATCACAAAAAATGTAATAGCAAGCGATCAAAAAGTCATATGCACCCCAAAATAGTGCCAATCAAACCGTCATCTCATCCCACAAAAATCATACCCTACCCAAGATAATCCCAAAAACTGAAAAAACTATTGCTCTCAGGCCAATGAGGTAGAGCCAAGGTATCAGGCACAGGAGAGCGTTTTCATCCTGTGACCAGAACCTACAACCAGAGGATAGCGTTTTCGTCCCTGGAAGAAGTTAACCAAGCTAACGAGAGACATCGGTGATAACAACCATTACTAAAGGGCACCTTTGCACATGGTGGAGGACAATCTAGCTACAGGCAGCCTCGCCATACATTGAACAATACAGATTAGCTACCTGTTCAAGGGCTTGGAAGATACAGAAACAAAAGGACTAAGCATCCTAAATAAGCATTACAGGCAACCTCACCAAATAACTCAGGTTTACTAGGGACCTGAAGCAGAGTCACCTACCAGAAGCACTGATACAGAACCTTCAAGCTAAGCTAAACCCAGCCAAAGACTGTATTCTGTCTGGATGTGCCGCAACTGGAACCAACATCAGTAAAAGTTGTGAGTTGTATCCTACCACTGTCTACTTCATTCTTACCATTGGTGTACCACCATTAACGGTACTGGAGTCACGACAAATAACACCAAGGGACCCAGTCGCCACAAGCACCCTAAACACCACTGCCATCAAAGGCACCTCAATCTCAATCTAGGCTGGTGCTTCCCTACCACAGTGTGCCCCGGAGGATTTCGTGCTGTCTTCCTCAACACTGTTCTGCCAGCTCAGGGAGGCTTTCTGCTAACCGTGAGTAAACCGATGAACTGTGTTATTGTTTGGCCCCTCATCGGCCCACCGCGCACCTCGCATGTTGCCCCTGCGGTTCTGGCTGGCTGCATATCGAGCAACCAAAAATCTTATGTACCCTAAACTAGTAACAAAAAAACTTCCAGCCTATCCTGTAGTTTCTAAAATAGGGTCACTTGAGTTTTGTTTGGCTGTTAACCCTTGCTTTGTAACTGGAAAAAAAAATTTTAAATGGAAAATCTGCCAAAAAAGTGAAAGTAGACATATGGGAAATGTAAAGTAATAACTATTTTTGTAGGTATTAATATGTGTTATAGAAGTAGAGAAATTGAAACTTGGAAATTTGCAAATGTTTCCAAATGTTTGGCAAGTTAGGTATTTTTTTATAAATAAAAATGTTTTTTTTTTTACTTCATTTTACCAGTGTCATGAAGTACAATTTGTGACGAAAAAATATTCTCAGAATGGCCTGGATAAGTCAAAGTGTTTTAAAATTATCACCACTTAACCTCTTCCGGACACAGGGCGTACAGTCACGCCCTTATGTCCTGGTACTTAAGGACATAGGGCGTACCTGTACGCCCTGTGTATTTTCGATCACCGCTGCGCGGCGGGCGGTGATCAGAACCCGGTGCCTGCTCAAATCATTGAGCAGGCACCTGGGGCAAATGTGCCGGGGGGTCCTGTGACCACCCCCCCCCACCCCATGTAGGCGATCGCAGCAAACCGCAGGTCAATTCAGACTTGCGGTTTGCTGCGTTTCCGGGTTATTCGGGTCTCTGAGGACCCGATAACCCGGAACAGGAGGGTGATCGGTGGTGTGATTTTACCCCACCAATTCACCATCCTGCGATGGATCGCTTCTGATTGGTAGGAGGGCAGGCCGGCGGCAGATTCAAATCATAGTAGCGCTCTTCTCCTCCTCCTTTTGTGTCCTGAGCCCGAGGAGAGAGGAGCGCTGCCTGCACGTGTCGGATCTGAACCAGCATCTGTGCCCCAGCACCCATCCTTGCCCCCAGGACCTGTGCCACCCCCATCTTTATCACCAGGTAATTAGTTAAAGTATAGGGAAAGGTTGGGCTAGGCAGGGATATAAAAGGGAAAGTTAGTGGTTAAAAAAAAAAAGTTTGAGTGCATCACCCTAAGTAGGGTGTCTGGGGTCCACAGCACAGTTATGTGACCCTAGACAAGGCATGTCCAAACTGCGGCCCTCCAGCTGTTGCAAAACTACAACTCCCAGCATGCTCTAATAGCTGCACACCCCAACGCTGATCAACTTTGGACGGTTGATCAGCGTTTTTTTTCCTGTTAGTTTTAGGGATAAAGTACGCAAACATCCGTGCGCCCACACACATGCACACCAAATAAAGATTTACACACACGCACATACACATGCAGACACACACTCCCTTATTGCCTGCCGGAAGTTCTCGGCCGAGGAGGCATACGCCCAGCTTGCCTCCGACTCCAAGAGTCCCAGTGAGGACGAGGATGACCCCACTTTCCTGTTGTAATCCGCGTCCTCCTCATCATCTAGCGATGATGATGAGCCCCCAAGGAGGCGGAGACGCCGCCAGGTGGAGCAAGGGGACCGCCATGCTAGGGACCCTGTGGCCCAGCCTAGTACGAGCAGCTCTGGGGCTCGTACTAGTTTTCCGGCCCACCAGTTAAATCCACTGGAGCACCCTGCCGGTGAACTTGTCTGGTGTACCCCAGAGCGATATGAGCCTGTGATTCCTGATTTTGTAGGCCAATCAGGAATACAGATTTCCACAGTGGGCTACACTGAATATGCCTTTTTTGTCATTTTTTCAGTGACCCACTGGTAAATCTGATGGTGGAGCAGACGAACCTGTACGCCCAACAGTTTGTTGCTCAACACCCGGGCTCCTTTTTGGCTAGGCGCGGTGGCTGGATGCCGAGATGCCGAGATGAGGACATTTTGGGGCCTCGTGCTCCATATGGGCCTGGTCAAGAAACCCAGTGTCAGGCATTACTGGAGTGGGGACGTCCTCTACCAGGGACCACTTTACAGTACAGCTATGACACGTTCCCGATTTGAGGCCATCCGGAAATGTCTGCATTATTCAGATAATGCAGTATGTCTCCCCCAAAGTGATCCTGCCTATGACCGTCTGTATAAGATACGGCCGGTCATCGATCATTTTGGGGCCAAATTTTTACAGGTCTATGTACCTGGAAGGGAGGTCGCGGTTGATGAGTCTGTCATTGCGTTCACGGGGAGACTCATTTTCCGCCAGTATGTTCCCTCAAAGTGGGCAAGGTATGGCGTGAAGCTGTACAAACTTTGTGAGAGTACCTCAGGGTACACTTACAAGTTTCGTGTGTACGAGGTGCAAGATTCCAGTATTGAACCCCCAGAATGTCCCCCCACTCTGGGTGTTAGCAGGAAACTTGTGTGGGACCTTATGCACCCACTGCTAGATAAGGGTTACCACCTTTATGTGGATAACTTTTATACTAGTATCCCCTTGTTCCAGTCCCTTGCCGCCAGATCCACGTCCTCTTGTGGGACAGTGCGGAAAAATCCATGTGGCCTCCCTGCCCACCCCCTCCAGGTACCTATCCCCAGGGGTGCGACCCATGCCCTTACCAGTGAAAACCTGTTGCTGGTCAGATATAAGGACAAGATGGATGTTCTTGTACTGTCTATACTACAAATCATGGTAACGGCATCACCCCTGTCCCTGTGCAAGGTAGCGCGGCAACGCTCCTTAAGCCCGATTATATCATCGACTACAATCGGTATATGGGAGGAGTTGATCTCTCGGATCAAGTCCTCAAGCTATATAACACCATGTGCAAAACCCGGGCATGGTACAAAAAAGTTGCGGTCTACTTGGTACAGGTTGCCTTGTACAACTCTTTTGTGCTGTCCCGGAGCCCTGGCAACACAGGGACATTCCTTCTGTTCTACGAGGCAGTCCTCAAGGCCCTGATCTTTTCGGACCAGGAAAGAGCAGGCCGGAGTACCTCGGGAACTGGAGGCGCCTGGATCGTCCCAGGCCAACACTTTCCAGGTGTGGTCCCCCAAACTGGAAAGAAGGGACAAACCCCAAAAAAGGGCAGAGTGTGTCGCAAGAGGGGGTTACGGAAAGACACCACTACTCAGTGCGACACATGCCCCGATTATCCGGGCCTCTGCATTGATGGTTGCTTCAGGGAGTATCACACTTCCATGGAGTACTAAATTTATATCCCAATTTAGCACTGACATTGGATAAAAAAAACTGGTTCTCAGACTTGAGACACCCAAAAAAAAATGTAAAAACTAAAATAACTTTAAAAAAGTATACAAATTAGGTATCGCTGCGTCGGTAATAATCTCCTCTATACACTACGTGCAGAATTATTAGGCAAATGAGTATTTTGACCACATCATCCTCTTTATGCATGTTGTCTTACTCCAAGCTGTATAGGCTTGAAAGCCTACTACCAATTAAGCATATTAGGTGATGTGCATCTCTGTAATGAGAAGGGGTGTGGTCTAATGACATCAACACCCTATATCAGGTGTGCATAATTATTAGGCAACTTCCTTTCCTTTGGCAAAATGGGTCAAAAGAAGGAATTGACAGGCTCAGAAAAGTCAAAAATAGTGAGATATCTTGCAGAGGGATGCAGCACTCTTAAAATTGCAAAGCTTCTGAAGCGTGATCATTGAACAATCAAGCGTTTCATTCAAAATAGTCAACAGGGTCGCAAGAAGCGTGTGGAAAAACCAAGGCGCAAAATAACTGCCCATGAACTGAGAAAAGTCAAGCGTGCAGCTGCCAAGATGCCACTTGCCACCAGTTTGGCCATATTTCAGAGCTGCAACATCACTGGAGTGCCCAAAAGCACAAGGTGTGCAATACTCAGAGACATGGCCAAGGTAAGAAAGGCTGAAAGACGACCACCACTGAACAAGACACACAAGCTGAAACGTCAAGACTGGGCCAAGAAATATCTCAAGACTGATTTTTCTAAGGTTTTATGGACTGATGAAATGAGAGTGAGTCTTGATGGGCCAGATGGATGGGCCCGTGGCTGGATTGGTAAAGGGCAGAGAGCTCCAGTCCGACTCAGACGCCAGCAAGGTGGAGGTGGAGTACTGGTTTGGGCTGGTATCATCAAAGATGAGCTTGTGGGGCCTTTTTGGGTTGAGGATGGAGTCAAGCTCAACTCCCAGTCCTACTGCCAGTTTCTGGAAGACACCTTCTTCAAGCAGTGGTACAGGAAGAAGTCTGCAAGGTAAGAAAAACATGATTTTCATGCAGGACAATGCTCCATCACACGCGTCCAAGTACTCCACAACGTGGCTGGCAAGAAAGGGTATAAAAGAAGAAAATCTAATGACATGGCCTCCTTGTTCACCTGATCTGAACCCCATTGAGAACCTGTGGTCCATCATCAAATGTGAGATTTACAAGGAGGGAAACCAGTACACCTCTCTGAACAGTGTCTGGGAGGCTCTGGTTGCTGCTGCATGCAATGTTGATGGTGAACAGATCAAAACACTGACAGAATCCATGGATGGCAGGCTTTTGAGTGTCCTTGCAAAGAAAGGTGGCTATATTGGTCACTGATTTGTTTTTGTTTTGTTTTTGAATGTCAGAAATGTATATTTGTGAATGTTGAGATGTTATATTGGTTTCACTGGTAAAAATAAATAATTGAAATGGGTATATATTTGTTTTTTGTTAAGTTGCCTAATAATTATGTACAGTAATAGTCACCTGCACACACAGATATCCCCCTAAAATAGCTAAAACTAAAAACAAACTAAAAACTACTTCCAAAAATATTCAGCTTTGATATTAATGAGTTTTTTGGGTTCATTGAGAACATGGTTGTTGTTCAATAATAAAATTAATCCTCAAAAATACAACTTGCCTAATAATTCTGCACTCCCTGTATAAATACCCCATGACCTAACCCCCCAGATTTACACGGTCCAAAAAAAAAAAAAACGGAGCAAAAAAAGAACTTTTTTTGTCACCTTACACCACAAAAATGTTAATAGCAAGCGATCAAAAAGTCATATAGCCCCCAAAATAGTGCCTTTAAAACCGTCCTCTCATCCCGCAAAAAATGAGCCCCTACATAAGATAATCGGCTAAAAAAAAAATGACTCAGACTTTAGAGATACAAAAACAATTTTTTTTGTATCAAAAAGGATAATATAGTCTAAAACCTAAATAATAAAAAAAATAAGACTTATTAGGTATTGCCGTGTCCGTAACAATCTCCTCTATAAAAATACCCTATGACCTAACCCCCCAGATTAACACGGTAAAATAAAGCAAAAACAAAACTGTGCCACTGGCACTTTTCCATTTCAATCCGTTTTTTCTGGTAACAAAGCAAGGGTTAACAACCAAGCAAAACTTTTGTGGTCGTAAACTAATGTATCACTAAAAGGCAGGAGCAAAAGGAAAGGACCGACATGGTTTCTGGGAGGTCGATTTTGATGGACTTTTTAATTGACACCATATCCCTTTTGAAGCCCCCCTGATGCCCCCCTAGAGTAAAAACTCCCTAAAAGTGACCCCCATCTAAGAAACTACACCCCTCAAGGTATTCAAAACTGATTTTACAAACTTTATTAACCCTTTAGGTGTTCCTCAACAGTTAATGGCAAATGGAGATGAAATTTCAGAATTTCAATTTTTGGTAACATTACCTCACAAAAATGTAATATAGAGCAACCAAAAATCATATGTACCCTAAAAATAATCCCAACAAAACCGCCACCTTATCCCGTAGTTTCCAAAATGGGGTCGCTTTTAGGGAGTTTCTACTCCAGGGGTGCATCAGGGGGATTGAAACAGGACATGGTGTAAATAAACCGGTCCATAAAAATCAGCCCTCCAAAAACCAAACGGCGCTCCGTTCTCTCTACGCCCCGCTGTGTGGCCGTACAGTAGTGTACGGCCACATATGGGGTGTTTCTGTAAACGGCAGAGTGAGGGCAATAAAGATACAGTCTTGTTTGGATGTTAACCCTTGCTTTGTTAGTGGAAAAAATGGGTTACAATGGAAAATGTGGCAAAAAAATAAAATTTTTATATTTCATCCCCATTTACCAATAATATATATATATATATATATATATACAGACGTGGACAAAATTGTTGGTACCCTTTGGTCAATGAAAGAAAAAGTCACAATGGTCACAGAAATAACTTTAATCTGACAAAAGTAATAATAAATTAAAATTCTATAAATGTTAACCAATGAAAGTCAGACATTGTTTTTCAACCATGCTTCAACAGAATTATGTAAAAAAATAAACTCATGAAACAGGCATGGACAAAAATGATGGTACCCCTAGAAAACACAGAACATAATGTGACCAAAGGGACATGTTAATTCAAGGTGTGTCCACTAATTAGCATCACAGGTGTCTACAACCTTGTAATCAGCCATTGGGCCTATATATATGGCTCCAGGTAATCACTGTGTTGTTTGGTGATATGGTGTGTACCACACTCGACATGGACCAGAGGAAGCAAAGGAAAGAGCTGTCTCAAGAGATCAGAAAGAAAATTATAGACAAGCATGTTAAAGGTAAAGGCTATAAGACCATCTCCAAGCAACTAGATGTTCCTGTGAGTACAGTTGCACATATTATTCATAAGTTTAAGATCCATGGGACTGTAGCCAACCTCCCTGGACGTGGCCGCAGGAGGAAAATTGATGACAAATCTAAGAGACGGATAATCCGAATGGTAACAAAAGAGCCTAGAAAGACTTCTAAAGAGATTCAAGGTGAACTTCATGCTCAAGGAACATCAGTGTCAGATCGCACCATCCGTCGTTGTTTGAGCCAAAGTGGACTACATGGGAGACGACCAAGGAGGACACCATTGTTGAAAACGAATCATAAAAAAGCAAGACTGGAATATGCCAAACTACATGTTGACAAGCCACAAAGCTTCTGGGAGAATGTCCTGTGGACAGATGAGACAAAAATCGAAGTTTTTGCCAAGGCACATCAGCTGTATGTTCACAGACGAAAAAATGAAGCATATCAAGAAAAGAACACTGTCCCTACTGTGAAACATGGAGGAGGCTCTGTTATGTTCTGGGGCTGCTTTGCTGCGTCTGGCACAGGGTGTCTTGAATCTGTGCAGGGTACAATGAAATCTCAAGACTATCAAGGAATTCTAGAGAGAAATGTACTAGCCAGTGTCAGAAAGCTTGGTCTCAGTCGCAGGTCATGGGTCTTGCAACAGGACAATGACCCAAAACACACCGCTAAAAACACCCAAGAATGGCTAAGAGGAAAAAATTGGACTATTCTAAAGTGGCCTTCTATGAGCCCTGACCTCAATCCTATTGAGCATCTTTGGAAGGAGCTGAAACATGCAGTCTGGAAAAGGCACCCTTCAAACCGGACACAACTGGAGCAGTTTGCTCATGAGGAGTGGGCCAAAATACCTGCTGAGAGGTGCAGATGTCTCATTGACAGTTACAGGAAGCGTTTGATTGCAGTGATTGCCTCAAAAGGTTGCGCAACAAAATATTAAGTTAGGGGTACCATCATTTTTGTCCATGCCTGTTTCATGAGTTTATTTTTTTACATAATTCTGTTGAAGCATGGTTGAAAAACAATGTCTGACTTTCATTGGTTAACATTTATAGAATTTTAATTTATTATTACTTTTGTCAGATTAAAGTTATTTCTGTGACCATTGTGACTTTTTCTTTCATTCACCAAAGGGTACCAACAATTTTGTCCACGTCTGTATATATATATATATATATATCATATATATATCAAATACAATGAAAACATGTCACATTCCTTTCTCTTGCCCCCAAATGTTCACGTGCCCTGAATTCTCTCAGCCTAGACGCTGGAGTGGCCTTGTAGTGTAGCAACAGTGGAGTGTCCAGAATACCCTATACCCCAGGCTGAGTCACGGTACCAGCCCAAATAAAAAACCGTACTCAGAGCGGCGTACACAGCAGAGCCCGCAAGTCGATACTGTGCCGCAGGGTAATGGACCTGACCGCTGGTGCACACGGCAGAGCCTACAAGTCAATAACCGTGCCGCTAAGTCACTGACCTGGGTATGTCCTGTGTTTACTGGTTGCTCCAAACCGACAGCAAGTCCCTGCCACAACATGTGATCCTGCAGAACCTGTACTCTGACCCTCTGTTCCGATCAGCTTCCTGACGCCGATACTCATTCCCACGAACAGAATCCGGATCCACACGGTTCTCTCATGCAGCTCACAAAATGGTGGACTTCTTCTCCAAACTGAGCAACTCCACCTCTCCTGGTAGCTCCAACCGTTCCACAGCTCTTCCAGCCTTCCAGGACCTAGTCCTCTCTCTCTCTCTCTCTCTCTGGGAGGCCTTCTGGATCGCTGGCCCTGGCCTGGTCCTTATCCGATGGGGACTTACACCAACTCGCAAGTCCTTCCATCCACCATGAGGCCTCACAGGGTCTGTAACCACGTTCCACGGTCCAACTGACCTTCCAGGAACCGATCTTCTCTCCATTGACAACATCTGCATTGCTGACAGGCATCAGTCACTTCTGACCACTCCAAGTCCCACAAACCTGAGGATGGCGCTGGATCCTGTATTCAGCCTCAGCACAAGCATGTCTCCTCATGTCACCATTTCCTGCTCAGTCTGGCACACAGCAGCATGAGTCATCATCATGAGTCATCATCTGTTTTGCATATCTAGATCCACAGTAACTTCGCTGTGTGGAGAAACAGCAGCCTCTTGTGGCAGAAAACAGAATGACAGTTTCAGAAACAGCATTCAAGGATCAGTGGCTGTTTCTCCATCTTACAGGTCACTAGCATAGCAAGGGTTAATCGGCCATGATGCAAATTGCAGCGTGCGCAGGGTACTATTACAGGGTCATCCCAAGGTGTTATAATGCACTTCCCATGTTAGCAATGCCAGAGTGGTGTAATGGCCTATAATGTCTCTATAGGTGGTGATAATTGTGTCAACAATGTCTCCTCCTGGCTCCTGGCTCACTTGCAATAAATTTGAGTGTAGTGATAGTAGGAGTAATAGAGGAATTTTGCAGCAGAAATTATATCTAGACCTTTAGATGAAGTTCAAACTTTTCTTTACTGAAGATAATCTGCATCCAAACAGTATACAGCTTTAGTCTCTGGTCCCAGCAGGTTTTGGCAATCATTGGCAGGAATAAATGCTTCTGCTTCATATGTGGCGAGCTTGCAGGATAGGCCATCTGCTTGGTAGGTCTATAACTGTGGTAGGAATTAATCTTCTGCACTTTTTTGTACCTCTGCTGTAAGGGAACAGACTAGCTGAGGAGGAATGGCTTCTAGGTCTCTGGACTTAACTCACAGATGATTTCTCAGGGGTTGCTTTCTTCATGGAATTTTGGAGGTTGCCTGCAGTTTCTCCTTTCTTTTCATCCAGTCGAGCTGCGGGGCTTAGACTGGGAATTTGATCAAGTCTCAGGCCGAGACTTGGTCCTTGCTGTCTTCCCTATGCAGGGAACGGATATAACATTAAAACTATCTCTACCGATGATGCTGCCACCTGCTGGCGGACCTGTAAAATTATTTAACATAGGTTTTACATGCACATTTGTGAAGACATAATCAAAATAACATCAGATGACAATATAACGGCTTCTAGAAGACAGTAGCGGGGTAGAGGAGTGTAGTAACACAACTCTGGGGTGTTACATATGGACAGCAGAACCTATTAGCTACACTATATCACGATTTAAACTACACTGACTATCTCCCACTAGCAGAGGTTGCAGCAGAGTAAGGGGTCATGGCAACAGTAGTCACAGTGAGAGGCCTGAGCTCCCGGTGTCATCTAGTGGTCGTGTCTTGACCAGTAACCCTGCGGTTTTTGATTGGTTAACTTAGCCATCCACATCATCCCAAGTGACATCAGGCACCCCCAGCCAACAGTTTCTGTTCCATCACCGCAAGAAGTACTACATGCAGTGGGCTCAGCTTTACTTTTCAGCGAAGATAAGCTACTAGAGGACAGTCAGCAGCTACTGCCCAGCCAATATGCGGAGGAGACCTCCGCCACTTCCTCTTCGAGGTGGGCAAGTAGTGATGAGAAGAGTGGCAAGGGAGCTTGTGTTACGATTGGTCAGGCTCCTGACCCAGAGGCCATTGAAGAGGACATTAGTGATGTGCAGACACTACTCAATGATGATGAAGCCGATTGAACTTGGGAGCCGGGTGAAGAAAGGGCTTCATCATCATCAGGAGAAGAGGGGTGAACTGGATGAATGTGGTTCCTGCACAGCCACACCAGCAACTTGGACATGTCACGCCGCTTCCGCCTCCACGTTGTCATGCCGTTGGTCCTGCCACAAAGTCAGCCTCTGACTCCTCATCCTCCACCATGTCCTCAGCCTCCACTGCAAGGACAAGTCACAGTGCCCCTCCAGCATACCGCATGTGGAGGGCTCGGCGGTGTCACGCTCAGTGGCAGCTCTTCAATTAGGCCATTTAGGCCGCCGCCTTAGGCCTCGCGCTGGTTGGGGCATCGCCAGTGGCGTTGCAAGGGGGGTGTGTCGAGCAGCAGTGGTGGTGGCGGCAGGGCACAGGGAGATGAGCGCTCTATTGTGGAAGCGCTCATCTCCATAGTCATCTGTATCGCCGTCCTCAGGACATCGATACAGATGACTGAGTTGAGGCAGGGCAGGGGAGGGAGAAGCGTACAGTGCGGACACAGGCCGGAAGAGGCCTGCATCGCATCGATGCCATAAGGAGGTAAGTATAGAGAAGGGGGGGGGGGCACTTGTTACTGGCACATGATTTTGGTGGGGGGAGAGGCACTTGTTACTGGCACATGATTTAGGGGGTGCACTTGTTACTGGCACATGATTTTGGGGAGGGAGAGGCACTTGTTACAGGCACATGATTGGGGGGAGAGGCACTTGTTACTGGCACATGATTTGGGGGGGCATCTATGGGGACCCTTATTACTGGCAGATTATTGGGGGCAGTATGGGGACACTTACTGGCACATTATATGAAGGCACTTCTTACTGGCACATTATTGGGGGGGGGGCACTATGGAGAAGGGGGGAAGGATTACAATGGGTTCCCTAGGGGAACTAGGGGAACATAGGGGCCCTAAATACTTTCAAATATTATGGGGGGGGCACTATGGGGCGGTTCTACTGGGGGCCCTATATACTGGCACACATTATTGGGGGCACTATGGAGAAGTGTGGGGGAAAGGAGCACTATGGGAGCATCTACTGGGGGCCCTATATACTGGCATGCATTATGAGGGGGCACAATGGAGAAGTGGGGGAGAAGATCACCATGGGGGCATTATATAGGGGCATTTACTACTGGCACCCATTTTGGTGCCACTATGGGAAAGGAGGGAGAGAAGCATTATGGGGCATCTATGTGGGGCAGTCTATAGGGGCATTTTATACTGGCACATTATGAAGGGCACTATGGGGATGGGGGAGGAGCATTTGGGGGGAATCTTCTGGGGGCACTATATAGGAGTATTTTATACTGGCACAAATTATAGGGGCACTACGGGCACCTTAGCTCAACTGGGGGCACTAAGTGTTTTTTGTAGTGGCACACAATACGGGTCATTTGATCACATGAGGGCACTCAGGGGACATTGGCTCTACTGGGGGCACTAAGAGGAAGTTTTTTTTTGCTTTTTTTACTGCCACACAACAGGGCCTTTCATTTTTTGTACTGGCGCACATTATAAGGGGGTTTTATTACAACTGGGGGACTATGGGAGTGTTATTACTTCTGGGACACAATTACTGTTGGGGGCACTGTAGGAGCACTATTACTACTAAGTGCACTCTGGCACAGAATTATTACTATTTGGGGGATTTTGGGGAGCACTGTTATTGTGGAGGCACCCTGTCACAGTATCAGCTTAGCACAGTTATTTTTGGGGGACATTATGGTTACACTATTAGTGTCAGGGGCACTATTTGCTGGGCGCAGTTATTTTTTAGAGCATTGTGCTCCAATAATAATTGAAGGGGGAGCTATCTGTGTTTAACTAGTATTTTCAGGGGGTTTATCTATTTCTACAGTAGTTTTGGGGAACAAAGTGTCTCAGTATTGGGGGATGTATGATGGGATGCTGAGAAGGTGGGAGGAAAAGTAGGAAACTAAGATGTCTGTCTGTCAAACTCTGCAGAGATGAGAGATGGCTGAAAGAAATCATCATGGCGGTCTGGTCTGAATGGAGAAGATGAAGAAAGAGAACATCTATATCAAAGGAGACATCACTGGATGTAAGAGGTATGTGGCACTGTATTAGGCTGCCTTCACATATGTGTTAGTAATTCTGGCAGGTTGACCCAGCTGAGAACAGCCTGCCGGAATTTATTGTATCTGGCACTGCTTTAACTTTGATTTCTTTCAACATTTTTTTTGTTATATGGCTAAAAATGTATTGCTTGGGGAGGTGACAGAGGATACTATACCAAGTGATTTTGTTTGTAGTTGATCTTTATTATCGCTTGCATATCTTGTGTTCGTGGGGGCCTCATGTTCGAGTTTCGCCTAAGGCCTCACAAAGTCTAGAGCCGCCTCTGGTCACACTGTTCTGGACCTGGTCGGAGTCACATGGGAAAGGAACTGATCCGTGTGATGCATCAAGAAATCGAATCCTGGCTTTCTCTGAAAATCGGAACCATGCTGAAAGACAACGAGAAGAACATGGTGTCGGCTCTGTGTCAAGGAAGGCTGAGCTATGCACCCTGCATGGCACATGTGTTCATTCTGGTTGTCAAGTGGTTCCTGAAGTCTTCCACCCATCTGCAAGACATCCTAAAAATGGGCAGGAAACTTTGCATGCACTTCAGCAACTCGTATACCGCAAAACACACCCTCCTTGAGCTACAGCAGCAGAACGGCATCCCCAACATAGACTGATATGCAACATTTCCACCCGTTGGAATTCCACCCTCCCTGTTGGACCAACTATATGAACAGAGAAAGGCCATCAACAATTTCTTGTTGATGCAAGCAGAGTGGAGTACTCCACAGTGTAACTTCGATGTCAGCCAGTGGCAGCTTTTGCGTGACACCTGCCATTTGCTCAGGCCCTTTGAGGACGCCAGGACTATGGGATGACCTACGTCATTCCACTGCTTCATGTCCTGGAACAGATGCTGGTAACAAAGGCTGGTCAGGGGAAGGGAGATGTGGCACCTCGATCTCACGGCCACATGAGCCCTGTGGGGGCTAAACTGGAAGAGGAGCAGAAGGGGGAGGAGGACATTTGAGCACAGGCAATGTGTAGCCAAATGGGTGTTTTTTCTACCCAGCTGACAGGACAGGAGGAGCAGGAGCAGCCAGAGGGGCTACAGGGCGATAAGGAATATGAGACAGAGGATAGCCAAACTGGATTTGTCGCCACAACTAGCAGAGTTTGCCCTGCAAAAGCAGTCCTGCCCGGCCAGTAGTGTGGCATCAGAGCCGGTGTTTAATGTGGCGGGGGCCATAGTTACCCCAAGGAGAACTGTGCACCCAAAATGTGGAGACACTGACCTTTGTCAAGATGAATCAGGAGTGGATCAGCCAGGATTTCCAACCACCAATTCCTGATGCATCAGACTAGATCATCCATGGTGCCACACCAACACTTTCTTCTGACTACCTACCTCAGCTACTACTCTGATGCTGCAACCCACCTGATGCCACATATCTGATGCCAAGTGCTCCTTCTTGCACCCACCTTCATCAGCGGGTACTGGTATTGCCACCCACCGCCCCACTCTGTTACCGGGTCACTTTGTGGTCTCCTGATGCAGCTGCTGCTGCCATCTCCGTACTATGTCACCTTGCCACTCTGTGGCCTCCTAATGCTGCTGCCATATTCACACTATGTCATCTTGCCACTCTGAGTTCTCCTGATGCTGCTGATGCCATCTCCAAACTATGTCAACTTGCCACTCTGTGGTCTCCTCATGCTGCTGCCATCTGTACATTATGTTACCTTGCCACTTTGTAGTATCCTGCTGCTGCCATATCCACACTATGTTAACTTGCCACTTTGTAGCCTCCTGAAGCTGCCACCATCTCCAAACTATATCAGCTTGCCACTCTGTGGTATCCTGCTGCTGCCATCTCCACACTATGTCACCTTGACACTCTGTGGCCTCCTCATGCTGATGCCATCTCCACACTCTGTCACCTCGACACTCTGTGGTCTCCTCATGCTGCTGTCATCTCCACACTATGTCACCTTGACAATCTGTGGTCTCCTGATGCTGCTGCTGCCATCTCCACATTGTCACCTTGCCTCTCTGTGGTCTCCTCATGCTGCTGCCATTTCCACACTATTTTACCTTGCCACTCTGTGGTAGCCTGCTGGTGGCATAGCCATACTATGTCACCTTGCTACTTTGTGACCTCCTCATGCTTCTGCCATCTCCACATTATGTTACCTTGCCACTGTGGTATCCTGCTGCTGCTGCCATGTCCACACTATGTCACATTGCCACTCTGTGGCCTCCTGATGCTGCCGTCACCTCCAAACTATGTCACCTTGCCACTCTGTGGCCTCCTCATGCTGCTGCCATCTCCACACTATGTCACCTTGCCACTCTGCGGTATCCTGCTACTGCCATATCCACACTATGTCACCTTGCCACTCTGTGGTCTCCTCATGCTGCTTCCATCTCACCACTATGTCATGTGTCCACCCTCCCCACTTCATGACTGGTCCACTATTTTGGCTTTCGGCCTGGCTGACATCATCATTTATTTGACCTTTCTTCTGTTCTGTCAGAAGGAAGGAAAAATCTGACGCACAACGGGTCCTTTCTGTGTAGCAGCTGTAAGGCCTGTATGGTCCCATCAGAATTGGCTTATGATTTAATAGCTAAAAGCAGGAGTGGGTAAAAAACAGAGAAGACATGCAAATATACCATTAACGTGTCATCTCTGCTTTGCATACACTCCTGTTTTTATTTTGGCTTTAGCAATACTGATGGATTATTGAGAAAATTCTAACCGTGTGAAGGCGTATGCTCCACAGACAGGATCCGCTTTTTGTGCATTATTTTTCTGACAGATCAAAGGAAGGGCAAAATAATTATTCACGCCAACACAAATTTACTGCTGACACCCCCTCTACTCTCTCAGGGGGGCTCTACTTGTATAAGCTTTTAATAGAACAGCGTCTGTAGACATCTTTGTGGGATCAGCTGAAGACGTAAAGGTGTAAAAGGAGTGCGGTCTTTCACACTACAGTAGGATCATGGGCCTGTGCACGGTTCTTTATACCTGGCGCTAACATCAACCTGTAAGGCTGAGTTCACACTTGAGTTATTTGGTCAGTGTTGGCCCAGTGACTGCCCAAATAAGCGAAGTGTGCAGTGAGTCTAGGAATCGACGCCTGTCATCTGCATGTCATACAGACTCAAAGTATTATTTCACTACCAAAGCAGACTCCCTATGCGTGTTTTTACAAGGCACAGTGTTCTACACCACTATAAAGGCTCTCAGCAGCCAGGAAATAGCAGTTTCTAAACGCGATTTGACGCAAATAAATTTGTATCGAAGCAAATTTTTCCCAAAATTCTGCAAACCGGCCGAATCGAATTTTTGAAAAATTTGCTCATCTCTAGTCACTGCTTTTAGAGCTCTTTTACGTGTGCATATGATTGGGAATGAAACATGCTTGTTCCTGACTATTGACCAATAAACAGTAAATGTGCCTAGTTTGCACAGACAATCTATTGATAAAGGAGTCAGCCAGGTAGCATGAACACTATTTCTTTCTCATAGAACTTTGTGGTGTCAACCATGTGCTATGACATGGCAAACTCCTTGTCCCCCTCATATTTTATGTGTAGGCCAGTGATGATTATTTACTTTTTACTACTTTGTATGTGATCTGTCTGTTTAACCTTATAGTTAATCATACACAGTAAATATATTTATTCACTTAGTCTGCATAAGGTTATTCATTCTCAAATCTTTTGAATTCACCTTTTAAAACACTTGGGAGGTTATTTATTAAAATCATGGTTTTAGACACCGGTCTTAAAGGGGTTATCCGAGTTATTTTTTTGTTCTTTCTATGTTCCTAACTAAGCAAATGTAACAGCTTTCCAATTAACTTACTTTATCTCCAGTGGCTGGTTTCTCAGATTTCACTGAGGGTCACATGACCTGTGATGTCAGCTTCTCTCCCTGCTCTGATAAAGGTCGTTTACAAGCCTGCAAACGAGACGTCACTGTGCTGGCCACGCCCCCCTTCACTGCCGTCTACTCTCTGCTAGGATTCTTAACCCCTTCAGCTGCACAGCTCTGCAGGCAGTGAGGAGACAATGCTGGGCACTGGAGCTGAGGTATTAGAGAGAGCATTGCACAAGAAGGTAGGGGGAAGATCCTGTGTGTATTAGCAGTGTCATTATACAGCTGGGACTTCTAGTTCTACACTTACAAGTTGCTGTTGATTCTCTCAGCACCCAGGGCAGCTCTTGTATCCACTCCCTTAGCAGTGACATTATACAACTTGGACTTGTAGTCCTACACATACAACATGCTGCAGTCTCCGAGCAGGCAGACATGTCACTCAGGGCAGCTCTTGTATCCACTCCCTTAGCAGAGCAGGGGGAGGGGCAGAGATTGTTTTTATTGCATGTAAACAAAGGGCCAGAAAAGAACCAGGGAAATGAGGAAATATATCTTTTTTTTTTGCATAAAACTTGCTTAGCTCAGTTATAGATCAGATTTTCAGTGCTATATTTAATTTTTCATAACTCGGACAACCCCTTTAATACTCCTTTAGCTGGCGGTGGATGCGCCGAATTTATGTAGAGGCACCAGCCTCTCCATAACTTCGGCATATTCACTGCCTTTCTCGATCTATACCAGCTCCCTCGTTGGTGTAGATTTAGAACATTTTCTATGACTAAAACAGGTGTCCGCCCCCTTCCCCACCTACACCACCACCCATGTTGCAATCTGCGACAGATATACATCAAAAAAACTGGTGTTTATCTGCTTGTAAATGACCCCCTTGGTGTCAGAAGTGGAATTTGAGCAAATGAATACGCTTACTGTTGATAAGGTGATATATAGAAAGGATAATTTGGTACTGCCACTCCGAATGGGTTCCTGGCCATTTGCGGGAATGTAATAATCTGCAGGCAGATTATTAATGGTTGCACTGGTTGTGCGACTCTGCTAGAAGGTCTGAGTGGGGCTGTAGTAGGTGTGGTAAAATTTAGTAAGGTTCTTTTGGAGTTCAAGAACTGAATAGGTGTCTAGTGAAAATCTGTAAGAATTTTAATAGTGAGAGCTTTCAGATTGTGGATATAAGGGCTCTTGTGAAGCTGGGGGGGGGGGGGGGGTCTGATTAGTTTGTAACAGTGCATTGTCAAGTTACTAATCTCTGGCACTAGTAAGACAAGCACCCATGTGTAAAGAATGATCAAAATACCACATAATCAGAAATTACGGAGAAAATTTATTAAACCCAGCATTTTAGACGCCGGTCATAATAACCCCTATATCTGGCAGTGGATCCGCCAGAATTATGAAGAGGCGCATCAAGAAAGCACCAGTCTAAATATAAGCCAATTTCCTAGCTTACATTTAGACAATTGTATATGCCTAAAACAACGTAGAAAATGATAAATGAGATGGGCCTGCTGGCCTGTCCCCTTCCCCACCCATGCCATGACGACTTTTTTAGACCTGGCTTGAGCGGAGAAAAGTCACAGATTGCGGTGCAACTATTGTGCCACAATTTGCACCAGAAATGCACCTAATATTTCTGGATAATACATGACCCCGTAACATTTTAAGTAATTGTTATCCTAGTGCTGTGTGTATCCAAGTATGAAAAAGTTATGGCATTAGAGCAAGGTTTGAAATTCTGTAACTAGAAGTAAGAATAAGCCTTTGTTACCCTAATGTTGCCATAGCATTGCATAATAGATTGTTCTGAAAAAAGAAAAGGATGACTAAGCATTCTGCCTAATGTGTTCACTAAGAATATGAATATGTTAGAAATATATAACTTTGTTAAATAATTCTAGTTTAAAGAACTTAGAGATTATTGAAGCTAACTATTTGAGAACAATTAGAGTAAGTATTGTGTGGTATATGACATATATTAAAAAGTAAAAAAAAAAAAAAAGTGTTCTAACGAGTGAATCGAAGTTAACAAAGTAAAATTCGATCTGAATTTCAGGAAAAAATTGATACGCCACAAATCCAAATTTCCTCATGCTTTGTGGTAACAAATCTATTTTTTTCTAAAATGGCTGCTGCACATGTTGCAAAGTGAAAGTAATAAGCCCAGGAATGAGGGATCACCCATAATGCCATACAGCCAGCCAATCAGCAAATAGCCAGCCCCTGTGATGTCACAGTCCTATAAAAAGCCTCATCCTGCCTGGAGGGAGAGATGTGACAAGTGCTAGAGATAGTGTTTCATATAGCTTTTAACAGTATAATCTGGGATAGGGAGAGTGTAGGGAGTTCAAAGGGAGAGTTTTCAGACACTATATGGAGGGCACAGAGGAAGCATAGGCAGACTGCAGCATAGTGCAGGCTCTGTAGGCTGAAGGGATCCATAAGATACAGTGTAGTTTGCATCAATCCCCTGTGAGATACCTTATTGAATCAATTCTAAGCAATTGTGTTATGCCTTCATTTTCAAATTAGGGTGATTGAATAACTTGTGTAATATTACTGCTATTGGGTGTCTACCTTGTTTCATATATAAGCAATTCCATTAGGCCTTGATTCTCAAATTGGGGTGAATTAACCTGTATGATATAACTGTTACTAGGGTATCTACCTTATTTAATAGATAAGCAATTCTATTAGGCCTTGACTCTCATTAGTGATGGACGAACATTAGCTGGGACGGTTCACAAACGCGAACTCGCGTTCGCGATTGAATGTTTGCGAACCGCACGTTCACGGCTGGCCCCATTGACTTTAATGGCAGGCGAACCTGAAAAGCCTTCAGGTCATGTTTGCAGCCACCAAATACTTACTAGAAGTGCACAAATAGTCCCACAACATGGACAGTGACATACCAGAGGGGGATCATTGGCAAAAATTGCCACAAAAAATATGTATTTTAATCAGGGGCCATTTTTATGTGTCTTAAAGGGGAACTCTCAAAAATGTGCCCTGCTGGAGCCTAGAAAAAAATTATTTTAGGCCACAGGAGTACAAACCCCCAAAAATAGGCATTCACCTGACAGAAAAGAACTTGTGATTATGTGGCTGTAGGTACATTAGGCGGTCACTGGATAAAACATTTACTGTAGGCCAGTGGAGTGCAGGCCCCAAAAATTAGGCATTCACCTGACAGAAAAGAACTTGTGATGATGTGGCTGGAGGTACATTAAGCGGTCACTGGATACAAATGTTACTGTAGGCCCGTACAGGCCCCAAAAATTTGACATTCACCTGACAGAAAAGTACTTGCGATGATGTGGCTGGAGGTACATTAGGCGGTCACTGGATTAAAATTTTACTGTAGGCCAGTACAGGCCCCCAAAATTAGGCATTCACCTGACAGAAGAGAACTTGTGATTATGTGGCTGGAGGTACATTAGGCGGTCACTGGATAAAATTTTTACTGTAGGCCACTGGAGTAAAAGCCCCCAAAATTAGGCATTCACCTGACAGAAAAGAACTTGTGATGATATGGCTGAAGGTATATTTGGCGGTCACTGGATGACAATTTTACTTTAGGCCAGTACAGGCCCCAAAAATAAGGCATTCACCTGACAGAAAAGAACTTGTGATTATGTGTCTGGAGGTACATTAAGCAGTCACTGGACAAAAATGTTACTGTAGGCCAGTACAGGCCCCAAAAATTAGGCATCAACCTGACAGAAAAGAACTTGTGATTATGTGCCTGGAGGTACATTAGGCGGTCACTGGATGAAAATTTTATTGTAGGCCAGTACAGGCCGCAAAAATTAGGCATTCACCTGACAGAAAAGTACTTGTGATGATGTGGCTGGAAGTACATTTGGCAGTCACTGGATAAAATTTTTACTGTAGGCCCATACAGGCCCCAAAAAATAGGCATTCATCTAACACAGGCATCCTCAAACTGCGACCATCCAGATGTTGTAAAACTACAACTCCCACAATGCCCTGCTGTAGGCTGATACCTGTAGGCTGTTCGGGCATGCTGGGAGTTATACTTTTGCAACAGCTGAAGGGCCGCAGTTTGAGGATGCCTAACAGAAAAGAACTTGTGATTATATGGCTGGAAGTACATTAGGCGGTCACTGGATACAAATTTTACTGTAGGCCACTGGAGTATAGGCCCCAAAAATTGCACATTCACCGGACATAAAAGGCCTTTTATGCTGCTGTATATATATAAGACAAAGGCCATTCTTTGTTCTGGATGGTGGCGGATATGTGCGAGCAGGCTTGAGGTAATTCAATTGCACGTGGTCGTCACAGGTCTTGAATTCCTCCGAGATCCATGCCTCATTCATTTTTAGAAATGTGAGGTAGTCTACACTGTTGTGAGCTAGACGGGTGCGCTTATCAGTCACGATCCCCCATGCTGCGCTGAACGTCTTTTCGGCCAGAATACTCAACGAGAGGCAAGCCAAGAGTTCCATGGCAAATTGTGTCAGCTCTGTCCACAGGTCAAGCCGGCACGCCCAGTAGTCCAGAGGTTCCTAGCTTCTCAGAGCTTCCACATCGGCCGTTAACCTGATGTAGTCGGGCACCTGTCGGTCTAGGCATTCCCTGAGGCTGGAACCGGAGGGTGGCTGTCGGTTGGCTGCAAAAATGATCTCATATCCAAAGTGACCAACACATCTTCAATCCACCCTCTTCTTGCAGGCACGGTAGGATTGGTACCCGCACCTGTTTCGCTGTGGGTGGAAATTCCTCTGCCAGCGCCTGCAACAGCAGAATGCAGCATCTCTCCCAGCAAGGCCTGGAAATGCTGCATTCTGCCAGTCCTCTGTGATGCTGGTAACATGTCCGCCATTTTGTTTGTACCGGGTTTCTAAGTATGTTGCCACCCAGTACTGATCCTTGCCCTTTATGCTTTTATACGGGGGTCCCTCTTCAAACACTGGAGCATGAAGGCCCCCATTTTCACTAAATTGGAAGTGGCGGAGAGCCTTGGCTCCTGCTCATCACCCAGGAGAATATCGTCCTCAGTCTCCTCCCCCCAGTCACGTACAAAACCAGAGATCCCCGAAAAGTTTAAAGTCCCCCTCAAACCCTGCTCTTCTCCTCCTCCCCTCAGCCACCATACTCCTCTGACTCCTCTTCAGACTCCTGCTGACTTGTCTTAGATGGAGCAACCCCCCTGGGAAATCATTCAGCATTGCGACTTCCTCTTATTCCAGCTCCTGCTCCTTGACGGCTTGATCAATGACATATTGCAATGCACACTCCAGAAAGAAGGCATAAGGTGGGTTCCATGTCCCTGACAGAGCCCAGTTTGGTGATCTCATCAAATGGCCGGAGAAGTCTGCATGCGTTGCGCATGAGCAGCCACTGTTGTGGTGGTGAAAAGAAACCAAGCTCCCAGAACCTGTCCTGCTACAAAGTTCGTACAGGTAGTCGCTAACGGCACGTTGCTGCTGGAGAAGTCTATCAAGCATATACAAGGTGGAGTTTCAGCGCGTCGGGCTGTCACAAATCAAACGTCTGACGGGCAAGTGGTTTCGCCGCTGAACGTCAGCAAGGAGAGCCATGGCCGTGTAAGATCTCTTAAAATGGCCAGAGATTTTCTTTGTGTGCCGCAAGACGTCCTGGTCTCCGGGGTATTTGGCAACGAATTGCTGCACGACAAGTTCAGGACATGTACCATGCATGGCATGTGTGTCATTTTGCCCTGTTTCAGTGCGCTCTGTAGATGGCACCGTTGTTGCATACACCACTTTTCCAACTGTCAAATTGAGCTGGGTTAGCAACTAATCGGCCTGTGACTGCAGAGCTGATAGCCGTGCAGGTCCAGTGTGGCTCTTGGCTTCCACAGCAGTCACAGCACAGCATGGCAATGTCTCACCTGGCACGTTGAATAGGTTTTGGGGAGCTGGGGGGGGTGCAACTGAAGAAGCAGTAGCAGTAGAAAAGGAGGAGTCAGCCAAGGAGGAGACGGAGGATGGAGTAGAAGGAGGAGAAGAAGAGGCAGGCCTGCATGCAATCCTTGGCGGTAACACCAAATCCACACGGGAGCCATAGGTTACATGCTTGAAGGCCGTCAGAAGGTTCACCCAGTGGGCAGTAAAAGTTATGTACCTTCCCTGCCCGTGTTTGCTATACCACGTGTCTGTGGTCAGATGTATCTTGGCACCGACACTGTGTGCCAGAGATATATTTACTTGCTATTGAACGTGGCCATAGAGCTCTGGGATGCCCTTCTGAGAGAAATATTTCCTTCCGAGGACCTACCATTGCGGTGTGCCAATGGCCACAAATCTAAAGGCCTCCAAGTCCGCCAGTTTATATGGCAGTAGTTGGTGGGCTAGCAGTTCCGAAAAGACAACGGTCAACCGTTGGACAAGAGGGTTATCCGGCGTCATCAACCTTTTACGCTCAAATATTTGGGCCACGGAAGCCTGCCTTCTGCCAGATGAACGTGGAGACTGCACAATGGAAGGTGGAGTGGAAGAAAATGGGAGGAGAAAGGAGAAGAGGCAGGACGTGGAACGCCGGGAGTGTGGCTTTGTGGGTTCTGATGGTGTTGCTCCCACTGGGCTCAATGATGGGAGGCCAGGTGCCTTCTTAAGGCGGTCATCCCTAGGTGAGTGTTGGGCTTAGCATGACTTATGTGTTGAGAGTAGGGATGAGCGAACTCGAACTGTATAGTTCGGGTTCGTACCGAATTTTGGGGTGTCCGTGACACGGACCCGAACCCGGACATTTTCGTAAAAGTCCGGGTTCGGGTTCGGTGTTCGTCGCTTTCTTGGCGCTTTTGTGACGCTTTCTTGGCGCTTTTTGAAAGGCTGCAAAGCAGCCAATCAACAAGCGTCATACTACTTGCCCCAAGAGGCCATCACAGCCATGCCTACTATTGGCATGGCTGTGATTGGCCAGAGCACCATGTGACCCAGCCTCTATTTAAGCTGGAGTCACATAGCGCCGCCCGTCACTCTGCTCTGATTAGCGTAGGGAGAGGTTGCGGCTGCGACAGTAGGGCGAGATTAGGCAGATTAACTCCTCCAAAGGACTTGATTATTGATCGATCTGCAGCTGTGGATCATTGAGCTGCTGATCCTCAATTGCTCACTGTTTTTAGGCTGCCCAGACCGTTTGTCAGTCACATTTTTCTGGGGTGATCGGCGGCCATTTTGTGTCTTGTGGTGCGCCAGCACAAGCTGCGACCAAGTGCATTTAACCCTCAATGGTGTGGTTGTTTTTTGGCTAAAGCCTACATCAGGGTGAAGCTGTCACACCAAGTGCATTTAACCAGCAATAGTCTGTTCATTTTTTGGCCATATACAAAATCAGGGGCAAGCTGCGCCTGTCACCAAGTGCATTTAACCCTCAATGGTGTGGTTGTTTTTTGGCTAAAGCCTACATCAGGGTGAAGCTGTCACACCAAGTGCATTTAACCAGCAATAGTCTGTTCATTTTTTGGCCATATACAAAATCAGGGGCAAGCTGCGCCTGTCACCAAGTGCATTTAACCCTCAATGGTGTGGTTGTTTTTTGGCTAAAGCCTACATCAGGGTGAAGCTGTCACACCAAGTGCATTTAACCAGCAATAGTCTGTTCATTTTTTGGCCATATACAAAATCAGGGGCAAGCTGCGCCTGTCACCAAGTGCATTTAACCCTCAATGGTGTGGTTGTTTTTTGGCTAAAGCCTACATCAGGGTGAAGCTGTCACACCAAGTGCATTTAACCAGCAATAGTCTGTTCATTTTTTGGCCATATACAAAATCAGGGGCAAGCTGCGCCTGTCACCAAGTGCATTTAACCCTCAATGGTGTGGTTGTTTTCTGGCTAAAGCCTACATCAGGGTGAAGCTGTCACACCAAGTGCATTTAACCAGCAATAGTCTGTTTATTTTTTGGCCATATACTACATCAGGGGCAAGCTGCGCCCGTCACCAAGTGCATTTAACCCTCAGTAGTGTGGTTGGTCAAGCTGTGACACCAAGTGCATTTAACCAGCAATAGTCTGTTCATTTTTTGGCCATATACTACATCAGGGGCAAGCTGCGCCCGTCACCAAGTGCATTTAACCAGCAATAGTGTGGTTATTTTTTGGCCATATCCCAGTCTAATTCTGTCACTAAATCCATACCGGTCACCCAGCGCCTAAATACTAGGCCTCAAATTTATATCCCGCTAAATCTCTCGTTACCGCTGTCCTGTTGTAGCTGGGAAAGTTATTTAGTGTCCGTCAAAGCACATTTTTTGTTCTGGGTTGAAGTACAATTCCCAATTTAGCAATTTCATAATTTAGTGGTTTCTGCTATATCAGAGCTATTTGAAATCTATCCCTAAAAGGGTATATAATATTCAAGGTGCACATTGGGTCATTCAGAATAACTTCACACACACCCGCTACTGTGTATTTTCAAGTCTAATTCTGTCACTAAACCCATACCTGTCACCCAGCGCCTAAATACTAGGCCTCAAATTTATATCCTGCTAAATCTCTCGTTACCGCTGTCCTGTTGTAGCTGGGAAAGTTATTTAGTGTCCGTCAAAGCACATTTTTTGTTCTGGGTTGAAATACAATTCCCAATTTAGCAATTTCATAATTTAGTGGTTTCTGCTATATCAGAGCTATTTGAAATCTATCCCTAAAAGGGTAGATCATATTGAAGGTGCACATAGGGTCATTCAGAATAACTTCACACACACCCGCTACTGTGTATTTCCAAGTCTAATTCTGTCACTAAACCCATACCTGTCACCCAGCGCCTAAATACTAGGCCTCAAATTTATATCCCGCTAAATCTCTCGTTACCGCTGTCCTGTTGTAGCTGGGAAAGTTATTTAGTGTCCGTCAAAGCACATTTTTTGTTCTGGGTTGAAGTACAATTCCCAATTTAGCAATTTCATAATTTAGTGGTTTCTGCTATATCAGAGCTATTTGAAATCTATCCCTAAAAGGGTATATAATATTCAAGGTGCACATTGGGTCATTCAGAATAACTTCACACACACCCGCTACTGTGTATTTCCAAGTCTAATTCTGTCACTAAACCCATACCTGTCACCCAGCGCCTAAATACTAGGCCTCAAATTTATATCCTGCTAAATCTCTCGTTACCGCTGTACTGTTGTTGCTTGGAAAGATATTTAGTGTCCGTCAAAGCACATTTTTTGTTCTGGGTTGAAGTACAATTCCCAATTTAGCAATTTCATAATTTAGTGGTTTCTGCTATATCAGAGCTATTTGAAATCTATCCCTAAAAGGGTATATAATATTCAAGGTGCACATTGGGTCATTCAGAATAACTTCACACACACCCGCTACTGTGTATTTTCAAGTCTAATTCTGTCACTAAACCCATACCTGTCACCCAGCGCCTAAATACTAGGCCTCAAATTTATATCCTGCTAAATCTCTCGTTACCGCTGTCCTGTTGTAGCTGGGAAAGTTATTTAGTGTCCGTCAAAGCACATTTTTTCTTCTGGGTTGAAATACAATTCCCAATTTAGCAATTTCATAATTTAGTGGTTTCTGCTATATCAGAGCTATTTGAAATCTATCCCTAAAAGGGTAGATCATATTGAAGGTGCACATAGGGTCATTCAGAATAACTTCACACACACCCGCTACTGTGTATTTCCAAGTCTAATTCTGTCACTAAACCCATACCTGTCACCCAGCGCCTAAATACTAGGCCTCAAATTTATATCCCGCTAAATCTCTCGTTACCGCTGTCCTGTTGTAGCTGGGAAAGTTATTTAGTGTCCGTCAAAGCACATTTTTTGTTCTGGGTTGAAGTACAATTCCCAATTTAGCAATTTCATAATTTAGTGGTTTCTGCTATATCAGAGCTATTTGAAATCTATCCCTAAAAGGGTATATAATATTCAAGGTGCACATTGGGTCATTCAGAATAACTTCACACACACCCGCTACTGTGTATTTCCAAGTCTAATTCTGTCACTAAACCCATACCTGTCACCCAGCGCCTAAATACTAGGCCTCAAATTTATATCCTGCTAAATCTCTCGTTACCGCTGTACTGTTGTTGCTTGGAAAGATATTTAGTGTCCGTCAAAGCACATTTTTTGTTCTGGGTTGAAGTACAATTCCCAATTTAGCAATTTCATAATTTAGTGGTTTCTGCTATATCAGAGCTATTTGAAATCTATCCCTAAAAGGGTATATAATATTCAAGGTGCACATTGGGTCATTCAGAATAACTTCACACACACCCGCTACTGTGTATTTTCAAGTCTAATTCTGTCACTAAACCCATACCTGTCACCCAGCGCCTAAATACTAGGCCTCAAATTTATATCCTGCTAAATCTCTCGTTACCGCTGTACTGTTGTTGCTGGGCAAGATATTTAGTGTCCGTCAAAGCACATTTTTTGTTCTGGGTTGAAATACAATTCCCAATTTAGCAATTTCATAATTTAGTGGTTTCTGCTATATCAGAGCTATTTGAAATCTATCCCTAAAAGGGTATATAATATTCAAGGTGCACATTGGGTCATTCAGAATAACTTCACACACACCCGCTACTGTGTATTTCCAAGTCTAATTCTGGCACTAAACCCATACCTGTCACCCAGCGCCTAAATACTAGGCCTCAAATTTATATCCTGCTAAATCTCTCGTTACCGCTGTACTGTTGTTGCTGGGCAAGATATTTAGTGTCCGTCAAAGCACATTTTTTGTTCTGGGTTGAAATACAATTCCCAATTTAGCAATTTCATAATTTAGTGGTTTCTGCTATATCAGAGCTATTTGAAATCTATCCCTAAAAGGGTATATAATATTCAAGGTGCACATTGGGTCATTCAGAATAACTTCACACACACCCGCTACTGTGTATTTCCAAGTCTAATTCTGTCACTAAACCCATACCTGTCACCCAGCGCCTAAATACTAGGCCTCAAATTTATATCCTGCTAAATCTCTCGTTACCGCTGTACTGTTGTTGCTGGGCAAGATATTTAGTGTCCGTCAAAGCACATTTTTTGTTCTGGGTTGAAATACAATTCCCAATTTAGCAATTTCATAATTTAGTGGTTCCTGCTATATCAGAGCTATTTGAAATCTATCCCAAAAAGGGTATATAATATTCAAGGTGCACATAGGGTCATTCAGAATAACTTCACACACACGCTTCTGTGCATTTCCAAGTCTAATTCTGTCACTAAATCCATACCGGTCACCCAGCGCCTAAATACTAGGCCTCAAATTTATATCCCGCTGAATTTGAATACAATACATTGGGCCAAATAATATATTTGTTGTTGTGGTGAACCATAACAATGAGAAAAACATCTAGTAAGGGACGCGGACGTGGACATGGTCGTGGTGGTGTTAGTGGACCCTCTGGTGCTGGGAGAGGACGTGGCCGTTCTGCCACATCCACACGTCCTAGTGTACCAACTACCTCAGGTCCCAGTAGCCGCCAGAATTTACAGCGATATATGGTGGGGCCCAATGCCGTTCTAAGGATGGTAAGGCCTGAGCAGGTACAGGCATTAGTCAATTGGGTGGCCGACAGTGGATCCAGCACGTTCACATTATCTCCCACCCAGTCTTCTGCAGAAAGCGCACAGATGGCGCCTGAAAACCAACCCCATCAGTCTGTCACATCACCCCCATGCATACCAGGGAAACTGTCTCAGCCTCAAGTTATGCAGCAGTCTCTTATGCTGTTTGAAGACTCCGCTGGCAGGGTTTCCCAAGGGCATCCACCTAGCCCTTCCCCAGCGGTGAAAGACATAGAATGCACTGACGCACAACCACTTATGTTTCCTGATGATGAGGACATGGGAATACCACCTCAGCATGTCTCTGATGATGACGAAACACAGGTGCCAACTGCTGCGTCTTTCTGCAGTGTGCAGACTGAACAGGAGGTCAGGGATCAAGACTGGGTGGAAGACGATGCAGGGGACGATGAGGTCCTAGACCCCACATGGAATGAAGGTCATGCCACTGACTTTCACAGTTCGGAGGAAGAGGCAGTGGTGAGACCGAGCCAACAGCGTAGCAAAAGAGGGAGCAGTGGGCAAAAGCAGAACACCCGCCGCCAAGAGACTCCGCCTGCTACTGACCGCCGCCATCTGGGACCGAGCACCCCAAAGGCAGCTTCAAGGAGTTCCCTGGCATGGCACTTCTTCAAACAATGTGCTGACGACAAGACCCGAGTGGTTTGCACGCTGTGCCATCAGAGCCTGAAGCGAGGCATTAACGTTCTGAACCTGAGCACAACCTGCATGACCAGGCACCTGCATGCAAAGCATGAACTGCAGTGGAGTAAACACCTTAAAACCAAGGAAGTCACTCAGGCTCCCCCTGCTACCTCTTCTGCTGCTGCCGCCTCGGCCTATTCTGCTGCTGCCGCCTCGGCCTCTTCCTCCGCCTCTGGAGGAACGTTGGCACCTGCCGCCCAGCAAACAGGGGATGTACCACCAACACCACCACCACCACCTCCGTCACCAAGCGTCTCAACCATGTCACACGCCAGCGTTCAGCTCTCCATCTCACAAACATTTGATAGAAAGCGTAAATTCCCACCTAGCCACCCTCGATCCCTGGCCCTGAATGCCAGCATTTCTAAACTACTGGCCTATGAAATGCTGTCATTTAGGCTGGTGGACACAGACAGCTTCAAACAGCTCATGTCGCTTGCTGTCCCACAGTATGTTGTTCCCAGCCGGCACTACTTCTCCAAGAGAGCCGTGCCTTCCCTGCACAACCAAGTATCCGATAAAATCAAGTGTGCACTGCGCAACGCCATCTGTAGCAAGGTCCACCTAACCACAGATACGTGGACCAGTAAGCACGGCCAGGGACGCTATATCTCCCTAACTGCACACTGGGTAAATGTAGTGGCAGCTGGGCCCCAGGCGGAGAGCTGTTTGGCGCACGTCCTTCCGCCGCCAAGGATCGCAGGGCAACATTCTTTGCCTCCTGTTGCCACCTCCTCCTTCTCGGCTTCCTCCTCCTCTTCTTCCACCTGCTCATCCAGTCAGCCACACACCTTCACCACCAACTTCAGCACAGCCCGGGGTAAACGTCAGCAGGCCATTCTGAAACTCATATGTTTGGGGGACAGGCCCCACACCGCACAGGAGTTGTGGCGGGGTATTGAACAACAGACCGACGAGTGGTTGCTGCCGGTGAGCCTCAAGCCCGGCCTGGTGGTGTGTGATAATGGGCGAAATCTCGTTGCAGCTCTGGGACTAGCCAATTTGACGCACATCCCTTGCTTGGCGCATGTGCTGAATTTGGTGGTGCAGAAGTTCATTCACAACTACCCCGACATGTCAGAGCTGCTGCATAAAGTGCGGGCCGTCTGTTCGCGCTTCCGGCGTTCACATCCTGCCGCTGCTCGCCTGTCTGCGCTACAGCGTAACTTCGGCCTTCCCGCTCACCGCCTCATATGCGACGTGCCCACCAGGTGGAACTCCACCTTGCACATGCTGGACAGACTGTGCGAGCAGCAGCAGGCCATAGTGGAGTTTCAGCTGCAGCACGCACGGGTCAGTCGCACTACAGAACAGCACCACTTCACCACCAATGACTGGGCCTCCATGCGAGACCTGTGTGCCCTGTTGCGCTGTTTCGAGTACTCCACCAACATGGCCAGTGGCGATGACACCGTTATCAGCGTTACAATACCACTTCTATGTCTCCTTGAGAAAACACTTAGGGCGATGATGGAAGAGGAGGTGGCCCAGGAGGAGGAGGAGGAGGAGGAGGAAGAGGGGTCATTTTTAGCACTTTCAGGCCAGTCTCTTCGAAGTGACTCAGAGGGAGGTTTTTGGCAACAGCAGAGGCCAGGTACAAATGTGGCCAGCCAGGGCCCACTACTGGAGGACGAGGAGGACGAGGATGAGGAGGAGGTGGAGGAGGATGAGGATGAAGCATGGTCACAGCGGGGTGGCACCCAACGCAGCTCGGGTCCATCACTGGTGCGTGGCTGGGGGGAAAGGCAGGACGATGACGATACGCCTCCCACAGAGGACAGCTTGTCCTTACCCCTGGGCAGCCTGGCACACATGAGCGACTACATGCTGCAGTGCCTGCGCAACGACAGCAGAGTTGCCCACATTTTAACCTGTGCGGACTACTGGGTTGCCACCCTGCTGGATCCACGCTACAAAGACAATGTGCCCACCTTACTTCCTGCACTGGAGCGTGATAGGAAGATGCGCGAGTACAAGCGCACGTTGGTAGACGCGCTACTGAGAGCATTCCCAAATGTCACAGGGGAACAAGTGGAAGCCCAAGGCCAAGGCAGAGGAGGAGCAAGAGGTCGCCAAGGCAGCTGTGTCACGGCCAGCTCCTCTGAGGGCAGGGTTAGCATGGCAGAGATGTGGAAAACTTTTGTCAACACGCCACAGCTAACTGCACCACCACCTGATACGCAACGTGTTAGCAGGAGGCAACATTTCACTAACATGGTGGAACAGTACGTGTGCACACCCCTCCACGTACTGACTGATGGTTCGGCCCCATTCAACTTCTGGGTCTCTAAATTGTCCACGTGGCCAGAGCTAGCCTTTTATGCCTTGGAGGTGCTGGCCTGCCCGGCAGCCAGCGTTTTGTCTGAACGTGTATTCAGCACGGCAGGGGGCGTCATTACAGACAAACGCAGCCGCCTGTCTACAGCCAATGTGGACAAGCTGACGTTCATAAAAATGAACCAGGCATGGATCCCACAGGACCTGTCCGTCCCTTGTCCAGATTAGACATTAACTACCTCCCCATAACCATATATTATTGGACTCCAGGGCACTTCCTCATTCAATCCTATTTTTATTTTCATTTTACCATTATATTGCAAGGCTACCCAAAGTTGAATGAACCTCTCCTCTGCCTGTGTGCTAGGCCTAAATATATGCCAATGGATTGTTGCAGTGGTGGCTGACGTGAAGCCTCATTCTCTGCTATGACATGCAGACTGATTCTCTGGTGACATGAAGCCAGATTGTCTGTTACGGGACCTCTCTCCTCTGCCTGGGTGCTGGGCCTGAATTTATGACAATGGACTGTTGCAGTGGTGGGTGACGTGAAGCCTGATTCTCTGCTATGACATGCAGACTGATTCTCTGGTGACATGAAGCCAGATCCTCTGTTACGGGACCTCTCTCCTCTGCCTGGGTGCTGGGCCTAAATTTATGAAAATGGACTGTTGCAGTGGTGGGTGACGTGAAGCCTCATTCTCTGCTATGACATGCAGACTGATTCTCTGCTGACATGAAGCCAGATTGTCTGTTACGGGACCTCTCTCCTCTGCCTGTGTGCTAGGCCTAAATATATGCCAATGGATTGTTGCAGTGGTGGCTGACGTGAAGCCTGATTCTCTGCTATGACATGCAGACTGATTCTCTGGTGACATGAAGCCAGATCCTCTGTTACGGGACCTCTCTCCTCTGCCTGGGTGCTGGGCCTAAATATCTGACAATGGACTGTTGCATTGGTGGCTGACGTGAAGCCTGATTCTCTGCTATGATATGAAGACTGATTCTCTGCTGACATGAAGCCAGATTGTCTGTTACGGGACCTCTCTCCTCTGCCTGTGTGCTAGGCCTAAATATATGCCAATGGATTGTTGCAGTGGTGGCTGACGTGAAGCCTGATTCTCTGCTATGACATGCAGACTGATTCTCTGGTGACATGAAGCCAGATCCTCTGTTACGGGACCTCTCTCCTCTGCCTGGGTGCTGGGCCTAAATTTATGAAAATGGACTGTTGCAGTGGTGGGTGACGTGAAGCCTGATTCTCTGCTATGACATGCAGACTGATTCTCTGGTGACATGAAGCCAGATCCTCTGTTACGGGACCTCTCTCCTCTGCCTGGGTGCTGGGCCTAAATTTATGAAAATGGACTGTTGCAGTGGTGGGTGACGTGAAGCCTCATTCTCTGCTATGACATGCAGACTGATTCTCTGCTGACATGAAGCCAGATTGTCTGTTACGGGACCTCTCTCCTCTGCCTGGGTGCTGGGCCTGAATTTATGACAATGGACTGTTGCAGTGGTGGCTGACGTGAAGCCTGATTCTCTGCTATGATATGAAGACTGATTCTCTGCTGACATGAAGCCAGATTGTCTGTTACGGGACCTCTCTCCTCTGCCTGGGTGCTGGGCCTAAATTTATGAAAATGGACTATTACAGTGGTGGGTGACGTGAAGCCTGATTCTCTGCTATGACATGAAGACTGATTCTCTGCTGATATGAAGCCAGATTGTCTGTTACGGGACCTCTCTCCTCTGCCTGGGTGCCGGGGCCTAAATATCTGAGAATGGACTGTTCCAGTGGTGGGTAACGGGAAGCCAGATTCTCTGCTATGATATGAAGACTGATTCTCTGCTGACATGAAGCCAGATTGTCTGTTACGGGACCTCTCTCCTCTGCCTGGGTGCTGGGCCTAAATTTATGAAAATGGACTATTACAGTGGTGGGTGACGTGAAGCCTGATTCTCTGCTATGACATGAAGACTGATTCTCTGCTGACATGAAGCCAGATTGTCTGTTACGGGACCTCTCTCCTCTGCCTGGGTGCCGGGGCCTAAATATCTGAGAATGGACTGTTCCAGTGGTGGGTGACGGGAAGCCAGATTCTCTGCTATGGAACCTCTCTCCAATTGATTTTGGTTAATTTTTATTTATTTAATTTTTATTTTAATTAATTTCCCTATCCACATTTGTTTGCAGGGGATTTACCTACATGTTGCTGCCTTTTGCAGCCCTCTAGCCCTTTCCTGGGCTGTTTTACTGCCGTTTTAGTGCCGAAAAGTTCGGGTCCCCATTGACTTCAATGGGGTTCGGGTTCGGGACGAAGTTCGGATCGGGTTCGGATCCCGAACCCGAACATTTCCGGGATGTTCGGCCGAACTTCTCGAACCCGAACATCCAGGTGTTCGCTCAACTCTAGTTGAGAGCACAGGCTGCAGGTGACAACACTATTGTCAGCAGTTGACGTGTTAAAAAAAGGCCACACTGTGGAGCTATGTGGCGGCGTCCTGGGAGCACCAGAAGTGACCGTGCATGGTGGATGGCTCGCTCCAGATACATTTGCAGTCTGATTTTTGCCTACTATGTCCTGCGATCTCTTCCTGCTTCTCCTCCCTCTGTGCTGCTCCTTCTCTAAACTCCCCTCCTCTTCCTCTCTTGCGGGCACCGATATGACTTTCATCGACACGCTATCATTGTCACCTTCACCACCACTGACATTTGAGATCTTGGAGAAGGAAGCAACAGCGGGGACCTCCCTCCTTGGGCTGATCCGGGTACTGTCGTCAGACCGCTGGGTGGCGGCCATTGCTACCTCATCTTCCTCATCCGATATCAAGAATGACTGCGCATCGGTAAGTTCTGGGAATGGATGGGAAAATAATTCCTCTGACTCAAGTGGAGGGGCTATGGTGGTGGTGGTGGTGGTGTATTTGAGAGTGAGGAGGATGCAGATACAGAGAAAGAGGAGGGTGCATAAGCGGAAGGCTGAGTGAGCCACTCAACCAACTCTGGTGCGCCCTTTGAAGTAATTGCATACCACTTCTCCAAATTACCACTCAGGCTCTGGCCTGGTGCACCTGCCCAACCCCTTCCAACCCAATGGAACGGCCTGCCTCTTCCTCTGCCTGTCATTTTCAAAATGACCCTGTGCCTAAGTCCCTAGAAAAGAGCAGTATTTGTGGAAGCAGGGATATCACAGGCCTCAATCAATATTTGGTAGAAACAGGTATATCAAACCCCTTAAACAGTATTTTGTGGAAGCAGGCATATCGTAATATTCAATCAGTATTTTGTGGAAGCAGGTATATCAAACCCCTTAATCAGTATTTTGTGAAAGCAGGTATATTGCAGGCCTCAGTCAATATTTGGTGGAAACACGTATGTCGAACCCCTTAAATCGGTATTTGGTGGAAGCAAGTATATTAAACCCCTTAATAAGTATTTTGTGGAAATAGGTATAACGCACCCCTCAATCAATATTTGGTAGAAACAGGTATATCAAACCCATTAATCACTATTTTGTGGAAGCAGGTATATCAGAGCCCTTAGTCAGTATTTTGTGGAAGCAGGTATATCAAACCCCTTAATCAGTATTTTGTGGAAGCAGGTATATCCTAGGCCTCAAACAAAATTTGGTAGAAACAGGTATATCAAACCCCTTAATCAATATTTTGCGGAAGCAAGTATATTGTGGCCCTCAATTAGTATTTGATGAAAAATAAATATATCAAACCCCTTAATCAGTATTTTGTGGAAGTAGGCATATCGTAGGTCTCAATTAGTATTTTGTGGAAGCAGGTATATCACACACCTCAATCAATATTAGGTGGAAACAGGTACATCGAACCCCTTAATCGATATTTTGTGGAAGCAGGTATATCGTAGGCCTCAATCAATATTTGGTAGCAACAGGTATATCAAAACCATTAATCACTATTTTGTGGAAACAGATATATCAAACCGCTAATGAGTATTTTGTGAAAGCAGGTATATTGCAAGCCTTAATCAATATTTGATAGAAACAGGTATATCAAACAGCTTAATCATTATTTTGTGGAAGCAGGTATATCGCGGCCCTCAATCAGTATTTGGTGGAAATAGGAATATAGACCCTTTTAATCAATATTTTGTGGAAGTAGGTATATCGTATGCCTCAATCAATATTTGGTAGAAACAGGTATATCAAACCACTTAATTGGTATTTTGTGGAAGCAGGCATATCGTAGGTCTCAATCAGTATTTTGCGGAAGCAGGTATATCACACACCTCAATCAATATTAGGTGGAAACAGGTATATCGAACCCCTTAATCGATATTTTGTGGAAGCAGGTATATCGTAGGCCTCAATCAATATTTGGTAGCAACAGGTATATCAAAACCATTAATCACTATTTTGTGGAAACAGATATATCAAACCGGTAATGTGTATTTTGTGAAAGCAGGTATATCGCAAGCCTCAATCAATATTTGATAGAACCTTTTAATCAGTATTTTGTAGAAGCAGGTATATTGCAGCCCTCAATCAGTATTTTGCAGAAGCAGGTATATCAATCCCCTTAATCAGTATTTTGTGGAAGCAGGTATATTGTAGCCCTCAATCAGTATTTTGTGGAAGTAGGTATATCATAGGCCTCAATCAATATTTGGTGTTAACACGTATGTCAAACCCCTTCATCGGCATTTGGTGGAAGCAGGTATATCGTAATCTTTAATCAATATTTGGTGGAAGCAGGTATATCAAACCTCTTAATCAGTATTTTGTCAAAGTAGGTATATCACACCCCTCAATCAATATTTGGTAGAGACAGGTATATCAATCCCGTTAATCAATATTCTGTGGAAGCAGGTATATCATAGCCCTTAATCAGTATTTTGTGGAAACAGATATATCGAACATTTTGTGGAAGCAGGTATATCACAGCCCTCAATTAGTATTTTGTGGAAGCAGGTACAAACCGGATTCCCAAAAAGTTGGGACACTAAACAAATTGCGAATAAAAACTGAATGCAATGATGTGGAGATGGCAAATGTCAATATTTTATTTGTAATAGAACGTAGATAACAGATCAATCGTTTAATCCGAGTAAATGTATCATTTTAAAGGAAAAATACGTTAATTCAAATTTTCATGGTGTCAACAAATCCCCAAAAAGTTGGGACAAGTAGCAATAAGAGGCTGGAAAAAAGTACATTTGAGCATAACGAAGAGCTGGAAGACCAATTAACACTAATTAGGTCAATTGGCAACATGATTGGGTATAAAAAGAGCTTCTCAGAGTGGCAGTGTGTCTCAGAAGCCAAGATGGGTAAAGGATCACCAATTCCAACAATGTTGCACAGAAAGATAGTGGAGCAATATCAGAAAGGTGTTACCCAGGGAAAAATTGCAAAGACTTTGCATCTATCATCATCAACTGTGCATAACATCATCCGAAGATTCAGAGAGTCTGGAACAATCTCTGTGCGTAAGGGTCAAGGCCGTAAAACCATACTGGATGCCCGTGATCTCCGGGCCCTTAAATGACACTGCACCACAAACAGGAATGCTACTGTAAAGGAAATCACAGAATGGGCTCAGGAATACTTCCAGAAACCATTGTCAGTGAACACGTGCCATCTGTCATTGCCAGCTAAAACTCTACAGGGCAAAGAAGAAGCCATTTCTAAGCAAGGTCCACAAGCTCAGGAATTTTCACTGGGCCAGGGATCATTTAAAATGGAGTGTGGCAAAATGGAAGACTGTTCTGTGGTCAGACGAGTCACGATTCGAAGTTCTTTTTGTAAATCTGGGACGCCATGTCATCCGGACCAAAGAGGACAAGGACAACCCAAGTTGTTATCAACGCTCAATTCAGAAGCCTGCATCTCTGATGGTATGGGGTTGCATGAGTGCGTGTGGCATGGGCAGCTTGCATGTCTGGAAAGGCACCATCGATGCAGAAAAATATATTCAGGTTCTAGAACAACATATGCTCCCGTCCAGACGTCATCTCTTTCAGGGAAGACCCTGCATTTTTCAACAAGATAATGCCAGACCACATTCTGCATCAATCACAACATAATGGCTGCGTAGGAGAAGGATCTGGGTACTGAAATGGCCAGTCTGCAGTCCAGATCTTTCACCTATAGAGAACATTTGGTGCATCATAAAGAGGAAGGTGCAGCAAAGAAGGCCCAAGACGATTGAACAGTTAGAGGCCTATATTAGACAAGAATGGGAGAGCATTCCTATTTCTAAACTTGAGAAACTGGTCTCCTCGGTCCCCAGACATCTGTTGAGTGTTGTAAGAAGAAGGGGAGATGCCACACAGTGGTGAAAATGGCCTTGTCCCAACTTTATTGGGATTTGTTGACACCATGAAATTCTGATTCAACATATTTTTCCCTTAAAATGGTACATTTTCTCAGTTTAAACTTTTGTTCCGTTATTTATGTTCTATTCTGAATAAAATATTAGAAGTTGGCACCTCCACATCATTGCATTCAGTTTTTATTCACGATTTGTATAGTGTCCCAACTTTTTGGGAATCCGGTTTGTATATCAAACCCCTTAATCTGTATTTTGTGGAAGCAGGTATATCGCAGCCCTCAATCAGTATTTTGTGGAAGCAGGTATATCGCAGGCCTCAATCAATATTTGGTGGAAACACGTATGTCGAACCCCTAATCAGAATTTTGTGGAAGCAGATATATCGCACCCCTCAATCAATATTTGGTAGAGATAGGTATATCAAACCCATTAATCAATATTTTGTGGGAGCAGGTATATCAAACACCTTAATTAGTATTTTGTAAAAGCAGTTATATCGCAGGCCTCAATCAATATTTAGTAAAAACAGGTATATCGAACCCCTTAATCAGTTTTTTGTGGAAGCAGGTATATCGCAGCCATCAATCAGTATTTTGCAAAAGCACGTATATCAAACCCCTTAATCAGTATTTTGTAAAAGCAGGTATATCGTAGGCCTCAATAGATATTTAAACCTACAGCCTAACAAAAGAGTCTCTAAACAGCAGTATATGCGAAAATAAAAATAAATTTTATTGAGTACATAAATATAAAAGTATCAAGATAACAAGACACACACAAAATGTGTGATACCTCCCAGGGGACAGAGTATACATAAGCCAATAAATATAAAGTGAGCATATATAAAAGAGCCTGCAAGTATCTATTATATTACACAGTTTACAAAGTGCCAAGTGCAGCAAGTATACAACCTGCAAGAGCAGGAGCCCATCAAAAGTTTGTAGTAATGCCCACACAAGTAAGGTATATGCATAACAATAAATTCACAGTGAAAAAATTTAAGAAAAGCCTGCAAGTGTGCATATATTAAATAATTATAAAGTGCCAAGTGCAGCAGATACATAACCTACACAAACAGGAACTAGTCAGGTTTTAATAATAAAAATAATCACAACCCTCAATCAATATTTAGTAGAAACAGGTATATTGAACTCCTTAATCAGTATTTTGTGGAAGCAGGTGTATCGTAGCCCTCAATCAGTATTTTGTGGAAGCAAGTGTATCAAACCCCTTAGTCAGTATTTTGTAGAAGCAGGTACAGTGCTGCCCATAATTATTCATACCCCTGGCAAATTTTTACTTAAAGTTACTTCTATTCAACCAGCAAGTAATTTTTTTGACGGGAAATGACATAGGTGTCTCCCAAAAGATAATAAGACGATGTACAAGAGGCATTATTGTGGTAAAAAAAAAAATTCTCAGCTTTTATTTACATTTGAGAAAAACATACAAGATGTTTCACACTGTGGAAAATCTCAGAGGACATGGTCGGAAGCCAAAAGTGACACCTGTGCTGGTCAGGAGGATAGTTAGAGAGGTGAAAAAGAATCCAAGGATCACCACCAAGGCCATCCTGGTGAATCTGGGCTCTGCTGGTGGCAATGTCTCAAGGCAAACAATCCAACGGACACTGCTCAATGCAGACCAAGGAGGACACCCCTTCTCCAGATAAGGCACACAAAAGCTTGCTTGGCCTTTGCAAAAGCTCATTTGGACAAAGAAGAAGACTTCTGGTCTTCTGTGTTATGGTCAGATGAAACAAAAATTGAATTGTTTGGTCACAATGATGTTTCCTTCATTTGGCGTAAAAAAGGAGAAGCCTTCAACCCAAAGAACACCATCCCCCCTGTCAAACATGGTTGTGGGAACCTAATGCTTTGGGGATATTTTTAAGCCAATGGACCAGGGAACCTAATCATAGTAAACGGCAAAATGAAAAAAGAGCAATGCATGAGGATTCTCAACGACAACATCAGGCAGTCTGCAGGGAAACTTGGCCTTGGGCACCAGTGGACATTTCAGCATGACAATGACCCAAAACACACAGCAAAAGTAGTGAAGAAATGGTTAGCAGACGTTTTGGAGTGGCCCAGCCAGAGTCCAGACTTGAATCTAATTGAGAATCTGTGAAGGGAGCTAAAGATCAGGGTGATTGCAAGAAGACCCTCCAACCTGAAAGATTTAGAACTCATTGCTAAAGATGAATAGGCAAAAATACCTGTGGAGACATGCAAAAAGCTGGTCTGAAATTATAGGAAGCGTTTGATTGCTATAATAGCCAATAAAGGCTTTTCTACTGATTATTGAGAAGGGTTTGAATAATTTTGGACTGGACACTTTTTGCTCAAATGTAAAAAAAGCTGAAAAAAGTTTTTTTTTCCACAATAATGCCTCTTGTACATTGTCCTATTATCTTTTGGGAGACACTTATGTCATTTCCCGTCAAAAAATTACTTGCTGGTTGAATAAAGGTAACTTTAAGTCAAAATTTGCCAGGTGTATGAATAATTATGGGCAGCACTATATATTGCAGATCTCAATCAATATTTTGTGGAAACAGATATATCAAACCGCTTAATCAGTATTTTGTTGAAGCAGGTATATCATAGGCCTCAATCAATATTTTGTAGAAACAGGTATATTGAACCTATTAATCAGTATTTTGGGTAAGTAGGTATTTAGCAGCCCTCAATCAGTATTTTGTGGAAGCAGGTATATCGCAGGCTTAATCAATATTTGTTGGAAACAGGCATATCAAACCCCTTAATAACTATTTTGTGGAAGCAGGCCTCAATATTGCAGGCCTCAATCAATAGTTGGTAGAAACAGGTATATCGAACCCCTTAATTAGTATTTTGTGGAAGCAGTTATATCGCAACCCTCAATCAGTATTTTGTGGAAGCAGGTATATCGCAGGCTTAATCAATATTTGTTGGAAACAGGTATATCGAACCCCTTAATTGGTATTTTGTGGAAGCAGTTATATCGCAGGCCTCAATCAATATTTGGTGGAAACAGGTATATCGCAACCCTTAATCAGTATTAATGTTAAACATTATATGAATGTTAAGCAATAATAATAATTTTTTAGGAGCTATCACTTTCTGTTTTAAAAGCAAAGACATTTTGAAAATTGCTCATTTTTAAAATTTTTGGGTAATTTTTCATAAATAAAGGTAATATATATTGACTCAATTTTATGACAGTCATGAGGTACAAGTTCTCAGAATGGCTTGGATAATTAAAATGTTCCAAAGTTATTACCACATTAAGTGACACATGTCAGATTTGCAAAAAATGACCTCGGCAAGAGAGTGAAAACTGGCCCGGGGTAGAAGGGGTTAAGTACTCTATATTGACAGAGAGTGTTCCACAGGATTGGCGCTTAGCAAATGTGGCGCCAATATTCAAAAAGGGTTAGAAAAGCAGAGCCCAGAAGCTATAGGCTGGTTTAACATCTGTCGTGGGTAAACTGTTTGAAGGTTTTCTAAGAGATGCTATCTTGGAGTACCTCAATGAAAATAAGCAAATAACATCAGCATGGCTCCATGAAGGATCGGTCATGTCAAACTAATTTAATTGGTTTCTATTAGGAGGCAAGTTCAAGACTTGAATCAATGAGAATCAATGGATGTCGTATATCTGGACTTCTCCAAAGCATTTGACACTGTACTTGGTTTTATGGCACTGTAGTGCAGTAATAGATTATTACAGGATGACATATTTAATGTGACAGAGCACAGAGAGATTGGATTTTGGAAGCTTCTAATTCTGTCAAAAGATCTAGTAAAATATTTTCTGGAGTATGCATCACTGCTATATTAATTTTCAAGTACATATAAAAGCCTTATAAGTTTCCAGCATCCAGAGTGACCCACCACAAACTTGCGGTACGCGAACATTTGATCGCGTTCGCGAACCGTCCCGGCAGATGTTCGTCCATCACTAGAGCTATGTTCCTGGAGGCAGTACTAATAAAGTAGTGGAAAAAATAAAAGGTTCTTTTAAGCCATGTTGTGGCAGTACAATTACATGCTTTTGACTCACTTCTGTTGCTTCACCATTCGGCTCAGTTCACACTTAACTTATTTGGTCAGTTCTGGGTCAAAAACACAGAACAGGTCCAGATCTTTTCATGATACCTTATCTAAGAGTAGAATTTGCTCCTGATTTTGGCTCACCATACAGTAACAGCTGGAATTAACTGACCAAATAAGTCGTCCAAGATTCTAATATAGTGGGAAAAAGTGATACGCTTCAGTTTGGGAGGGAGACACCACACCAAGCATAGGAGGAAAGGGGGGCACAGGGAATCAGGCCTTAGAACTAGGGAAGTAAGATGGAAACCTCCTAATGAAAACCCTAACCAAAATCCTGACTGACTACCAGTATGAACAGACTCCAAAAGGTAGGTGAGTTCATATGCAAAAATACCTAGAGTCGTATCTAGCCCTATAGGACCCTGGTACTAATGGCAGGGACGTTACTACCTGTTCCTTCAAAAGGAAGGACGAACAGGAGACTACTACAGGCCTAATACAAACAATAGGGAAATGCAAGATTAACTTCAAAGAGGCTATGGAAGCACCAGGAACTCAGCCGAGATCCAACTACAAACAATCCACAGGCAATAAACTGCACAGCATAGTGGGAGAAGCAACTATAAATAAGGAAGGTTAAATGACCACATAAGCAACATCTGGAGGCAAGGGGTGTGGCCATTACCAGAAATAACATAGAAACCTATTGATCCAAAAGGAAAACCTGTCAGATCAAACCACATGTTGCCAGTATCACAGATCTCCTGCCACTCACTGTTACCGGGACGTCCGTATGTCTCGGTATGTCCGTGACAAAGAGCTGTCTCATTTTACACCATCTGCTGTGTCCACATAGATTGATAGATAACCTATTCTGTTATCTACTGATTCTAATATATCGTAAAAGAGCTATCTCATTTTACTGTTTGTGGGGTGTGCACATAGATTGATAGATAAAGTATTCTGATAGCCACTAATTCAAGTAGTGGCCCCATGACAGTGTAGGGAGGGTGTCAGCAGTAAAGTTGTGTTGACATCACTGTTTATTTTTCCCTTCTTCTAAATCATCAAAATAACAGTCCAGAAAAACAGATCCTGTATTTTGAGAATAGGCTTGACATGATCAGTATTTGCAAAACAAAAAAAAGAGTGGGCCCAAAACAGAGATGAAATGTCATGGAAATATTTGCATGTCTTTTGTATTTTAGACCCACTTCTGCTTTTGGCTTCCAAATCATGATCAAATCCTGACACAAAATACTGACTGTGTGATCAAGGCCTTATGGATGCTCCAAAGAAAGCATCCATTGTGTTTTCATTTTTTTCTTTTGTTCCTGTGACAGATCAGAAGAAAGGTAAAATAAACTGTGATGTCAACGCCAAACAAGGACACTACTGGCCCCAGAACAGACTGGTCAGGGTGGCAACAGCATGAACAGTCACAATAGTGGCCAAGTCACAGAGTGGTGAGGGTGTGGACAGCATGAGGAATCACAATGCTGGCCCAGACACAGAGTGGGGATGGTGGCAACAACATAAGAAGTCAACATACTGGCCCAGTCACAGAGTGGTGAGGGTGTGAACAGCATGAGGAGTTACAAAAGTAGCCCAGTCACAAAGTGGGGAGGGGGCAACAGCAGTGGCAGTAACAGCACATTATGTTGGCAGTAGGAGAAGATGGCAGCAGAGGCAGCAGGTGTGTGGCATCCTGGACATTTATGTCCTCCTCCTCGCCCTCCTCCTCTGTCAGTTCAGCCCCTACAGGGCTCAGGTGGCTTTGAGATTTAGACACCAAGTGTTCTGTCCCCTGGCCAGTCAGATTTATCAGCCTCTGCTCCAGGATGTGAAGGTGTGGAATGACATTATTTATCCTGTAGTCCTGGCAACTGACAAATAAAGTGGCCTCCTCAAAGGGCCTGAGCAAATAGCAGGTGTTGAGCATGAGCTGCCACTGGCTAACCTAGAAGTTACAGAGGGGAGTAATCCTGTTTGCCTGCATCATCAAGAAATCGTTCACGGCCTTCCACTACTCATATAATCAGTCCAACATTTGGAGGGTGGAGTTCCAATGTGTGGAAATGTTGCACATGAGGTGACGTTGGGGAAAGCCATTATGCCTTTGCAGCTCAAGAATGGATTGTTTTGCTCAGTAAAATATGTCAAGTGCATGCCCATTTTCAAGACCTCTTGCAGTCGGTGGAAGACTTTAGGAACTGGGTTACAAGACGTGCAGAATAGCATGACACTGCCCTGCTCTGCATAGCTGGTAAGCTAGAGGATCACTCAGAACTGTGCTTACAGTGGCGGCTGAGGACAGTCGGGGGATGAGGAGGCAGAAGAGGTCATTGGCACCGGAATCACAGCATCAGAACACGGAGGCGGCATTGCCATCACCGGGCCAAGTTGCTGGTGTGCCTGGGAAGGAACCACATTTACCCACAGAGCCATAAAGGTCAAATATTGTCCTTGACCATAGTTATAGCTCCGCACATAAAGGGCTGGTACAGATTTTTTAATGAAGTAATGATGGCTTGGGACTCTCCACCTTGGGTTGGCACAAGCCATCAGTTCTCTAAAATGGGCAGAGTCAGCCACATGGAAAGGGAGGGACTGTAGTATCATCAACTTGGCTTGGAGCTCTTTCAGCTTCTATGCCTTAAGAGGACTGCACGCATACTGGTGTTTCTTTGGAATCATCTCGGTGATTGATTGCTGCCGAAACGTGTGACGAGTAATGGCACATTTGGCTCATGATCTCACCCTGCTGTCTCATGGCCACGCTTGCACTGTGCTGTCGCAGCAGAAAGCTGCCACTCTCCCACATGCGATCAGATACATTATCATCCACTACTGTCCCTCGCCAGTCTTATGGCCGTGTCTTCACAACACCGGCTCCCACACAACTCTCATTGTTTCTACTTACATGCTTACAAAAGGATACTTCAGACCTCTCCTCCAAATCTGGGCTGGTCTGTAGCTGTTGGCTGTCCTCAATAAGCTTGCGGCATACATTACTTGCCTGGCAGAAAGAGCAAGAAAGGAAAGACGCAGGTTCAGGAGAGGGGAGGGCACAGAGGTAGTTTTTATGCCATGCCAACTAATAGTGATGTCAGAGGACCCACTGACTAATGGCTGTGTGTCTCTGATGTCAGTTGAGATGATGTTGAAGACCGAGTCAACCATCCCAGGACAGTGGAATTGGTCATCAAAACACGACCACTGGATCACAGTAGTGATGAGCGGCAGGTGCCATATTCGATTTCGACGAAATTCACAAATATTCGATAGATTATTCTAGTTATCGCGATTAATATGCGATTTAAATAATCGCGTATTGCGATTTTAACTTAAGGCTACTCTGCTATTGTAATAGCAATGCGATTAATTCAAGTTATAATAATCGACTTTCGATTTCAACTTAGCACTGCTATATTCCATATTAGGCTAGAATTAACGAATATGGAATATAGCATTACTAAGTTGAAATCGCCATGCGATTCCTTCGAGTTATATTAATCGCATGGCGATTTCAACTTGGACCTGGTTTACTATATGGTTGGCTTTAATGGCTTGGTAGAATTAGCGAATATGACGAATATATTCGTTATATTCCACAAAACAAAGATAACAAAGTATTCTGCATCTTTGTTTTAGCTACCTATTCATCAACTTCGCTAATTCTAGCAATCATATAGGAAAGTTTACTATAGAGAGAGCTAAGTTTAATTCGCTATGCGATTATATGACTGCTTTTTTTTTAATAAATAGAATAATTATAATAATTATCAGGTATTATAATTATTCCATTTATTTTAAAAAAAAGCAGTCATATAATCGCATAGCGAATTAAACTTAGCTGTCTCTATAGTCAACTTTCCTATATGGTTGCTAGAATTAGCGAAGTTGACCAATAGGTAACTAAAACGAAGATGCAGAATACTTCGTTATCTTCGTTTTGTGGAATATGACGAATACATTCGCCATATTAGTTTTGTGGAATATAACAAATATATTCGTCATATTCGCTAATTCTACCAAGCCAACCATAGTAAACCAGGTCCAAGTTGATATCGCAATGCGATTAATATAACTCGAAGTAATCGCATGGCGATTTCAACTTTGTAATGCTATATTGCATATTAGGCTAGAATTAACGAATATGGAATATAGCAGTGCTAAGTTGAAATCGCAATTCGATTATTATAACTTGAAATAATCGAATTGCGATTTCAACGTAATTCTCAAATCCGACAGTACATTCTAGTATATGGAGTCGTTCCCATGGTGATGGGGATGCTCCATGAGCATGGAATATAGCATTACTAAGTTGAAATCGCCATGCGATTACTTCGAGTTATATTAATCGCATGGCGATTTCAACTTGGACCTGGTTTACTATGGTTGGCTTCAATGGCTTGGTAGAATTAGCGAATATGACGAATATATTCGTTATATTCCACAAAACGAAGATAACAAAGTATTCTCCATCTTCGTTTTAGCTACCTATTGGTCAACTTCGCTAATTCTAGCAATGATATAGGAAAGTTGACTATAGAGACAGCTAAGTTTAATTCGCTATGTGATTATATTACTTTGCTTTTTTAAAAAATATATAGAATAATTATAATACCTGATAATTATTATAATTATTCTATTTATAAAAAAGAGCAAAGTAATATAATCGCATAGCGAATTAAACTTAGCTGTCTCTATAGTAAACTTTCCTATATGATTGCTAGAATTAGCGAAGTTGAAGAATAGGTAGCTAAAACGAAGATGCAGAATACTTTGTTATCTTCGTTTTGTGGAATATGACGAATACATTTGTTATATTCGTTTTGTGGAATATAACGAATATATTCGTCATATTCGCTAATTCTACCAAGCCATTGAAGCCAACCATATAGTAAACCAAGTCCAAGTTGAAATCGCCATGCGATTAATATAACTCGCAGTAATCGCATGGCGATTTCAACTTAGTAATGCTATATTCCATGCTCATGGAGCGTCCCCATCACCATGGGAACAACTCCATATACTAGAATGTACTGTCAGATTTGAGAATTACGTTGAAATCGCAATTCGATTATTTCAAGTTATAATAATCGAATTGCGATTTCAACTTAGCACTGCTATATTCCATATTAGGATATAATTAACGAATATGGAATATAGCAGTGTTAAGTTGAAATTGCAATTCGATTATTATAACTTGAAATAATCGAATTGCGATTTCAACGTAATTCTCAAATCCGACAGTACATTCTATTATATGGAGATGTTCCCATGGTGATGGGGACGCTCCATGAGCACAGAAGTCGGCAGAAGCGGCAACGGGCACTGACTGGAGCAGCCAGGAAGCCAGGAATCCAAAGGACAGGTAAGATCAACTTTAGGGAAGTGGGAAAGGAAAAAATATAACAATTAAAAAAAAAAAAAGAATATTCGAAATATCGAATTTATAGCACTATATTCGAAATATTCGCGAATTAGCGAAGTGCCGATGTTCGCTAAAAAAATTCGATATTCAAATATTCGCGCTCAACACTAGATGACAGTGGCGGCTATGAACTGTTGCTGCAGTGGCTGTTACCACCTCCCTTCTTCTGCTGTTACTTGTGCCAGCTACAGCAATTTGGAGGGCCCTGTCTGTTGGACATACTGTACTGTAACACTAACTGTATATGTAAAATAAATTATTCAATGTCAATGTGGACACTCCAATAACAGTAAAATAAGATGGGTTATTTATCCAATTTGAGAATAAAGGCCTAATAGAATCTATTAAACAAGGTGGACACCCCAATAACAGTTGGAGACAGGTTATTCACCTCAATTTGAGAATCAAGGCGTAATAGAATTGTTTGTCTATTAAACAAGGTGGACACCCCAATAACAGTAGAACGAGACAGGTTATTCACCCCAATTTGAGAATCAAGGCCTAATGGTATTGTTTATCCATTAAACAAGGTGGACACCCCAATAACAGTAGAATTAGACAGCTTATTCACCCCAATTTAATAATCAAGGCATAATAGAATTGCCTAAGTATTAAACAAGGTGGACACCCCAATAACAGTTGAAGGAGTCAGGTTATTCACCCCAATTTGAGAATCAATGTCTAATAGAATGTTTTGTCTATTGAATCAAGGCCCAACAGAATTGTTTTTCTACTAATTGTTGTGGACATCGATCAATTAGATAACTCTGTGTCCTGCACTGTGATTGATTCAAACTGTGCTGGATCCCTTTAGCTTCAGATTACAGTCCCTGCACTATCCCTGCACTGTCCTTTTCATACTGGCAATTCAGTATTCTCTTTTTTACAGATCGTCAGCACTACCATACCTAGTGCAACAGCCCTTCCACGTCTCTCCCTATGCTCATATCACAGTGAAATGACGGAGACATCACAGAGGATGGCGATCTCAGTATTGGCTGGTTGCATGGCATTATGAGTGATCCCGTGTTCTCGGGTTTCTTACTTTCACTTTGTAATGCGCGTAGCCGCCATTTTAGGAAAAACTGATTTGTTACCATGAAGAGTAAGGAAATTTGGATTCGTTGAAAATCACATTTTTCCTAAATTGCAGATCAAATTCCGCTTTGAATGCTATCATTCGCTCAACACTACATATAAGTGTAAAAAAAAATCTATAAAAAAGCTGCATAATATACTGTAAATTTTCATAAACATATATATATATTGTGGGGATGTGCTCGTGGTAGGCTACGGTAGTGGCGGCAGTATTGAGGCAATCATAGACAGTCTTTGTGATACACTGTGACTTTATTCACACCAACGGCATAACAGGCAATGTGCAGATCACACAGGTGCATATCCACATAGTGCATAGAACAAAAGTCCTTCCATAGAAAATAAACAGCAGGTTTGAGTCACCTTGTTTTGGACAGACCACAGCAGTTCTGCAGGCTTCTAGGCTATCTGCCTTTGTCTCCCTCAGGCCAGAGCCCCTTTGGCTTGTAGCACCACAGGTCCCAGGGCTATCCTTCAATGTGTGCTGCGCCCAGACTCTCCTTCATCAGCACTCACTCTGTCTGGGGAAATCTCCAGCTCAGCAAGACACACCCCACCCCCATCATCAGCAGGCTGGGTTCTTAAAGGCCCAGCTCCACCAAAAACCTGGGCTGGCCGTGGGGAACAGGCACCCCCCCACTCTTTACCTGTTCCCAGTAAGAACCGGCCCGGACACGCTGCGCCAGCAGCATTCGCCGCTGTAACCGCAATGATCCGGTTCTTACTCCACCGAGGCCAGGACCTCTGGTGGCACGTATCGTCCGTCCATTATTATTCCGGGGACTCTCCTACATATCCCCCCCTTTGTTCACCCCTGAGGGCTTGAACATACTGTTCAAGCCTGAGGGGGTGAACACATGCACAGCAGTGTACCCGGGACAGGGCATCTGCGTTCCCCTGTAAGCGGCCGGCCCTGTGCTCAACAGTGAACTTAAAGTTCTGGAGGGACAAGAACCACCTGGTAACCCGAGCGCTCCCCTCCTTAGCCCGACTCATCCACTGGAGAGGGGAGTGGTCGGTCACCAGACGGAACCTTCTCCCCAGAAGGTAATATCTGAGAGAATCGAGTGCCCACTTGATGGCGAGGCACTCTCTCTCCACAATGCTATACCGGGTTTCTGCTGGGGTAAGCTTGCGGCTTAGAAAAACCACGGGGTGCTCTTCCCCGTTGAGATCCTGGGAAAGCACAGCCCCTAGTCCTACTCCCGAGGCATCTGTTTGAACTACAAACTCCCGCTTGAAGTCGGGCGTCACCAGAACTGGGGACTCACATAGGGCCAACTTCAAACGGGAGAACGCCTCCTCCTCCTTCTCCCCCCAGCGAACCATCACCGACTTTCTACCCTTCAAGAGGCCGGTTAACGGGGCTGCCAAGGTGGCAAAATGGGGAATGAACCTCATGTAGTACCCAATCAGGCCCAAAAATGACCGTACTTGCTTGGACGTATGAGGCCTGGGCCAATTCCGGATTGCTTCAACTTTATTTACTTGGGGCCTAATGACTCCGCGTCCAATCACATACCCCAAATAGCGAGCTTCCTCTAGTCCCACCGAGCATTTTTTTGGGTTGGCAGTTAACCCCGCCTTCCTTAGAGAATCTATCACTGCCTGAAGTTTTGACAAATGACCCTCCCAGTCTGGGCTAAACACGACTATATCACCCAGATACGCGGAGGTATACTGGTGATGGGGCTTGAGGACGACATCCATCAGACGCTGGAACGTAGCCGGAGCGCCATGCAACCCAAAAGGCAACACCTTATACTGAAAAAGCCCCTCCGGGGTGACAAAGGCCATCTTCTCCTTTGCCGCCTCCGTCAGAGGTACCTGCCAGTAGCCCTTCGTGAGATCTAGGATCGAAAAATACCGGGCTTTTCCCAGCCGCTCTATCAACTCGTCTACCCGAGGCATGGGATAGGCGTCAAATTTTGATACCTCATTCAATTTCCTAAAATCATTACAGAACCGTAATGAACCATCCGGTTTGGGAATAAGAACAATTGGGCTAGCCTACTCGCTCTTTGATTCTTCTATGACCCCTAGACGTAGCATCGATCTTACCTCCTGCGAAATGGCCTGTCGCCGAGCCTCCGGTACTCGGTATGGTCTTAGGCGGACTTTCACCCGGGGCTCGGTGACAATGTCATGCTCGATCAAGGTGGTACGTCCAGGAAGGTCAGAGAATACGTCCCTATTCCGACTAACAAATTCTTTCACCTCTTGTGCTTGTTTGGTCGACAGTCCGTCCCCTATCGTCACCCCAGCGGCGTTCTCCGGAACACCTGGTGACCCCGGGTCACTCCCTGACGTCCCGACAGAGGGCAGGCTGTCTGCAAACAAATTCTCTCTGTCTCTCCAAGGTTTTAGTAGATTCACATGATATACCTGTTCGGGCTTCCGCCTCCCTGGCTGGTATATCCTGTAATCAACTGGGCCCACCTTCTCCTTAACTTCATAGGGTCCTTGCCACCGGGCCAAGAATTTACTCTCGACCGTGGGCACGAGTACAAGAACTCGGTCCCCCGGGTGAAATGTCCTTACCCGGGCGGTTCGGTTATATACCCGACTCTGGGCCAGTTGTGCCGCTTCCATGTGCTCACGGACGATCGGCAACACGACCCCTATTCGGTCCTGCATTTTTCCTATGTGCTCTATCACACTTTTATGAGGCATAGGCTGTTGCTCCCATGCTTCCTTAGCGATATCCAGTAGCCCACGGGGATGTCGCCCATATAACAACTCAAAGGGCGAGAACCCCGTGGACGCCTGGGGCACCTCCCGTACCGCAAACAAAACATAGGGCAACAGTAAGTCCCAATCCCTCCCGTCCTTAGCCACGATTCTTTTTAGCATGGACTTCAGGGTCTTATTAAACCGTTCTACTAACCCATCGGTTTGGGGATGGTAGACGGACGTGTGCAGGTGTTTAATATTTAATAGCTTACACAATTCCTTTGTTATTTTGGACATAAAGGGTGTCCCCTGGTCCGTCAGAATCTCCTTTGGTATCCCCACCCGGGCAAACATACTCATGAGCTCTTTAGCTATTACCTTGGCCGACGTATGGCGCAATGGGACCGCCTCCGGATAGCGAGTGGCATAGTCTAACACTACCAGGATGTGTTGGTGACCTCGGGCTGACTTAATAATGGGGCCTACCAGATCCATGGCGATCCTTTCGAAGGGCACCTCTATAATGGGCATAGGTACCAGTGGACTGCGATAGTGAGGTTGGGGGCTAGTCAGCTGACACACTGGACAGGACTGACAGAACCTCCGGACTTCCTCATATATCCCAGGCCAATAGAACCGTTGTAGAATTCGCTCCAGCGTTTTCTTAACCCCCAGATGACCACCCAACACATGCGCATGCGCTAAATCCAAGACCATTCGCCGGTAAGGCTGGGGCACCACCAGTTGTTCCACCACCTCCTGCCTCACCTTGTCTACCCTATATAACAGGTCCTGGTTATAGGCCAGGTGAGGAAATACGGTATCGGCGTCGGGACACTGGGCAACACCATTAACCACCGACACACCTTCTCTAGCCCGCAATAACGTCGAATCCTGGAGCTGTGCGGTCCCGAAGGTTTCTCGGGGTACCTCCAGATCCAGGATGGACGAACTTTCTACTGTCTCACCCGCCAATACTTCTAGGGGAAACCGGTCAGGGTTACACTCTACATCCTCTACGGTGACCCCTACAGCTGGGGTCCCTGCCTCGGGGTCCTCGGGCTCGGGACCTGGACATTTTCCTTCCCCATAGGTAGGCAACCCGTTCCTCCACAAAGTCCAGAACAGGGGAAAGTCCCTCCCCAATATTGCGGCATAAGGGAGCCATCTCCCCACCCCGACGACATGTGGTACCTCCTTTCCACACACTGCCAGGGTAACCTTAGTGGTGGGATACTCCCTGCGATCCCCATGTATACAGACAATGGTAAGGGTTCGCCTTTCTGGGAGTTTTTCCGTTACCAGCGACTCATGGACCAGAGTTACCAGGCTCCCAGAGTCCAGCAGGGCCTGCACGGAGTGTCCATTAACAACGACATCACACACCGGAGGGTTGTCCGCCGCCAGCAGGGGGTCAGCTATATACACCGGTTGGGCATAAAAAGAGGACCGGCGAGCGAACCCGCAGTCCATGGGTTCGGATGCCCTAGGGCAGTTGGATGCCACATGTCCCCAGTCCTGACAATGCCAACATCTGATCCTCGCAGCCTCCCTCCTCCCCAGGGTATTCCTCCCACGGACTGGAGATCCACTCCCCTCCTTATGTGGTGGGATCCCTTTTTCAGGATCCCGGGTCGGCAGCGGGGGCTGACGTGACTTCGGTAGTACCGCTGAGTCCCGCCCCAAATCCTGAGTGGCCATATACCTCTCCACCAGGCTAACCAGTTGTTCCAGGTTGCCTGGATCGCCTTGTCCCACCCAGCGCTGTATGGCTCTCGGGAGGGTACGCACGAACCTGTCGACCACGACCCTTTCAACCATCTGAGAAGGGCTCAATATCTCAGGCTGAAGCCATTTTTTTACTAGGTGAAGTAAGTCATAGGCTTGTGACCGGGCGGGTCGGGACTCGGCAAACACCCACTGATACACCCTGTGCGCTCGCACATAGGTGTTTACCCCCAACCTGGCCAACACCTCAGCTTTTAGCCTCTCATAGTCCTTGGCCTCATCGCAGCTGAGGTCAAAATAGGCCTTTTGTGCGTCCCCCACCAGAAAAGGCGCCACCACCTCGGCCCACTGCTCCAACGGCAGCCTCTCTTGCTCCGCGGTTCTTTCGAATACCATCAGGAATGCCTCTATATCATCTCCCGGACCCATTTTCCTCAGGGCGGATCGGACTTTGTCCCTGGCGGTAGACACAGTCGGGGTTGTCGCAGTTAAAACTCCTTGCAGGGATGTTCGCACCGACTCTTGCATGGCTACCAGCTGCTGCATTAGGAGAGTGTTTGTTTGCTGCTGTGCACACATAGCCTCCTCATGTCTTTTTTGCTGTAGCTCATTACTTTCCCTCTGAGCCTGCAAAGCCTGTTGCTGCTGTACATTACTCTGAATCAGGTGCTTAATGGCCTCCTCCATCTTGTCAGGAACCCTAAAACTTGCAGGCCTGATATATGACATGCAGTCCAACACAATTTTTGCCTCAGGCCTGCCTCACTGCAGGAATGCCCGCTCCAAGCCACCAATTGTGGGGATGTGCTCGTGGTAGGCTACGGTAGCGGCGGCAGTATTGAGGCAATCATAGACAGTCTTTGTGATACACTGTGACTTTATTCACACCAACGGCATAACAGGCAATGTGCAGACCACACAGGTGCATATCCACATAGTGCATAGAACAAAAGTCCTTCCATAGAAAATAAACAGCAGGTTTGAGTCACCTTGTTTTGGACAGACCACAGCAGTTCTGCAGGCTTCTAGGCTATCTGCCTTTGTCTCCCTCAGGCCAGAGCCCCTTTGGCTTGTAGCACCACAGGTCCCAGGGCTATCCTTCAATGTGTGCTGCGCCCAGACTCTCCTTCATCAGCACTCACTCTGTCTGGGGAAATCTCCAGCTCAACAAGACACACCCCACCCCCATCATCAGCAGGCTGGGTTCTTAAAGGCCCAGCTCCACCAAAAACCTGGGCTGGCCGTGGGGAACAGGCACCCCCCCACTCTTTACCTGTTCCCAGTAAGAACCAGCCCGGACACGCTGCGCCAGCAGCATTCGCCGCTGTAACCGCAATGATCCGGTTCTTACTCCACCGAGGCCAGGACCTCTGGTGGCACGTATCGTCCGTCCATTATTATTCCGGGGACTCTCCTACAATATATATATATATATATATTGTAGGAAGGAGCGAGGGGCCATCATTGATGGTCGGTACGTGTCACCAAGGTTCCTGGCCTCGGTGAATTAAGAGCCGTTTTATTTACCTGAAGTATCATTATTTCTTTGCAGTCTGACACTTCAACTGTTTAGTATGGCTGTAAAGCCGATCCGGGATGGCTCTTACTTTGAGTAGACCAAAGTGTTGGGTGGGTGGCTTCTCCCCACATTCCAGGCCTGGTCTTGGGAGGCTTATAAAATCAGTCACCATTTAATCAGGTGGTGTGTATTATCCTCCATCTCACAGAAAAGCTGTGGAGTCTCTGTGGTTTGGGATCTGAAGTTCTGTGCTGTGCAAAAGGGCTGAGAGCCGCATGCTGGAAAACAGGCCCCTAAAGCATGCTGGGGATCACTGATGAGAAACTGCTAACAAGGTGAATGTTTGTGTTCTGTGGACTTTCCATGGTGTGAACAAATACCCAGACTGTAAACTGTTATTTTGTTTTGCCTTCTGTGTGAATAAACACTGAACTGTTTAAGTTAAAGACTTTGTGATTTCCTCTATACTGCATCCGCTAACCTACCTACCAGAGCGAAACTCCACAATTGGTGTCGGATGCGGTAAAACGCACGAGTGTATGTCCTATATTAAGCCGGCAAGGTTACGACCCGTGTCCCCTGACAAAATGGAGGCAGTCGTGAAAGCCCTTGTGGAGGCTAACTTGCAGCAGTGGGAGGCTAACAAGCAGCAGCAGGAAACTAAACAGCTGCTATTACAACATGTGATGGCGTTGCAAGTGGCAGGAGCGTCCCAGAACATCCACGATGCCCGGAAACCTGTCCATGCGGTGATCTCTAAGATGACCCCCTTGGATGATGTTGAGACCTATCTGGCGGTGTTCGAAAAGGTGGCCGTGAGGGAGAGGTTACCCCGAGACCAGTGGGCTGAGGTCGTCACTCGGTTCCTGGCCTCTGGACCCCGGCAAGTGCTGTTCAATCTGCCCGTTGATCAAGCGGCCGACTACCCGACCTTAAAAGGTGAGATCCTGGCAAGAATGGGGCTGAATGTATTGGTCCAGGCTCAGCGAGTGCATCAGTGGGAATTTAACCCGGCTAAACAAACTAGACCACAATATTATGACCTGCTACACCAGTTGTAAAAATGGCTGCAGCCTGACGTATTGACTCCCACTGTCTGTTGACGAATGTGTTCTGGAGGGCTTTATCGTACCCTCTCCAGCACTGGATCGGCCAGGGTAATGCTTTAGAGATGATCGACCTGGTGGAGCGCTACAAGGCCACCAGAAAACTACAGGGGGGTTATTTTGGGAAGTGGCCCGTCAAACCGCAGAAATCTCCACCCCAGACCCGGCGGCTGGTGCCAGCAAAACCTGCCTGGGACAGACTCCTTACAGACCCAGCTCCGGTGGTCTGATGGCAGTGTCAGGAGCCTGGATACATAAGGGCCGACTGACCCCATCGGGGTGTACCCATGGATACCAACTATGGCTACCACCACTCATTGTATGCCAGGAAGCTGTGTGTCACAGGTACTTCCGGGAGTAGATACAATAGCCAACTGTGCCAGGTGGAAGTGGGGGACACTCTGGTGGTGGCACTGCTGGATTCAGGGAGCCTGGTGTTCCTTGTAAGGGCTGCCCTGGTGTGGCCCACTGAGTATACTTGCCAAAAAGTCAGCATTGTGTGCATTCATGGAGACTTAAAAGATTATCCCACCGCCCTGCTCTCTCTGTCAATTGTTCCTGGCAGTTGGACTTATGAGGTGCCTGTCGCCACAAAATTACAGTATGAACTAATAATTTGGAGAGACTTCCCCGGCACTAGGACCAGATACAAACATTACCGATACCTTTGAGACAGATGTAACCCTAGCAGAGTGGCCCAGCTCAGGGGGGAGACCAAAACCCTGGTAACCTGAGTCCGAAGGATCAGCAGTAGGGGTGACCGCTACTTCTGTGGAAGATGGGGAGACAACCCCGCTAAGTGTGATGGTGAGAGACATGGAGGACTTGCAGTCGGGTCCTGAGCTGGCAGACCTCAATGTCTCTGGAGATAATTTTGGTACAACACAGCAACAAGACCCAACTCTATCTCGAGCCTGGGAAAATGTAGTAGTAGTTGAAAGTGTGCTACAACAACTGGGGGCCGAGTCTAAGTTTACATGTTTTGTGGTTCAACAGGAGATTCTGTATCAGGGAAATCAACTACGGGTGAGCATATTGAACAGTTGGTGGTGCCCAAGGCATATCGCAAGCTTGTGTTGGAGTTTGCCCGCCAACATGTTCTTGGGGGACACCTGGGTCAGCAGAAAACACAGAACCGGATTCTACAGCGTTTCTACTGGCCCAGTATGTTCAGAGAGGTGGAAGAGTATTGCAAGTCTTGCCCAACCTGCCAGATAACCTGCCCCTAGCCACATTTCCGTAGTCCCCTGGTCCCTCCCGATTATTGAGGGTCCATTTGAGCGGATCGCTATGGATCTCATAGGCCCAGTACCGAAGTCCGCTAGAGGGCACCAACATATCTTGGTAGTCCTGGACTTTGCTACTCGATACCCCGAGGTAGTGCCGCTGCGACATACCTCGGCCAAACTCATAGCCAAAGAGTTAGTGGAGATGTTTTCCCGACTGGGCCTACCTAAAGAAATTCTGACCGACCAGGGGACCCATTTTATGTCTAAAGTCATGAGGGAACTCAGTAAACTACTACAGGTCAAATAGTTGCGGATGCCCGTCTATCACCCGCAAACAGACAACATGGTTGAAAGGTTTAATCAAACTGAAAGACTGTTAAAAAAACATGTTAAAGTGGGTGGTGTCTAAAGATGGAAGAGATTGGGATCTGCTACTGCCCTATCTCATATTCACAGTGCGAGAGGTGCCCCAAGCCTCTATGGGGTTCTCACCCTTCGAACTGCTGTATGGCCGACATCCGCGTGTGTTGTTGGACATAGCCTAAAAAGCGTGGGAACAACAACCCACACTACATAAAAGTGTGATTGAGTATGTCACTCAAATGCAAAAGTGGATGTGATGCCACTGGTTAGGGACCATAGGGAGGCAGTCCAGCAGTCCCAGAGTAGGGTCTATAATCACCAGGCTCCGGTTCGGAATTTTAACCCGGGAGATCGGGTTTTGGTTCTGGTGCTGACGGTGGACAGTAAGTTCCTGCCTAGGTGGCAGGGTCCCTATGAAGTGCTCGAAAAAATTGGGGAGGTAACCTACAAGGTACACCAGCCCAGATGGAGAAAGCTGGAGCAGATGTACCATGCAAACTTGTTGAAACAGTGGAAAGACCAGTACGGACAACAGCCCCGGCTGGGTTTTCTGGGGGTAGAGTTTTCAGTCTCTCGGTCTGATATCAGTGAAGCAGTTGCCACTGTAAAGATTGCTGACAACCTTTCCTTTAAACAGACTCAGGAGGCCAGGGATTTCATCAGTAGAAACACGGATGTGTTTTCAGACCTCCCTGGATGCACTTCTGTCATCCAACATGACGTTGTCACTGACCCCCCCGGCCAGAATCCGGTTGAAACCATACCGGGTACCTGAGTCACGGCGACAAGCCATCTCGATCTCGGAAGAAGTGCAGCTGATGTTACAGCTAGGTGTCATCGAGGAATCAGCGATGAATGGGCCAGTCCAATAGTCTTAATACCCAAGCCAGTCCGATAGTCTTAATACCCAAGCCGGATGGGACATTATGATTCTGTAACGACTTCCTGAAACTTAATGAGGTTTCCAAGTTTCACGCATATCCCATGCCCCGAGTAGATGAGCTTATTGAGAAGTTAGGCCAAGCCCGGTATTTTTCTTTGTTGGACCTCATCAAAGGGTACTGGCAGGTACCTTTGACGGAGGCTGCCAAGGAAAAAACGTCTTTTATCACACCAGACGGGCTGTATCAGTACAAGGTATTCCACTTTGGTCTACATGATGCTCCTGCCACGTTTCAAAGGCTAATGGACATTGTACTCCGTCCACATTGTCGGTACTCTTCGACATACCTGGACGATATCGTTATCCACAACACCGGCTAGGAAAGTCACCTACCTAAAGTACAGGCTGTAGTGGACTCCCTTAAAAAGGCTGGATTGACCGCTAACCCCAAAAAGTGTGCAATCGGGTTAGAAGAGACCAAGTACCTGGGGTATGTTATTGGACGCAGGGTTATTAAACCTCAGGTGAACAAAAATGAGGCAATTCGGAATTGGCCCCGACCGGTCACTACACGGCAAGTAAAGTCGTTACTGGGAATGGTGGGATACTATATTAGGTTTGTCCCCCACTTTGCCACTATGGCCGCACCATTGACAGGCCTTTTGAAGAGACGCAAGTCAGTGACGGTCCACTGGAATTAGCATGCAGAAAAGGCTTTCTCCGCTTTGAAGTCGGCCCCGTGTGGGACCCCGGTTTTGGTGATGCCCGACTTCAGAAAGAAGTTTATAGTACAGACCGAGGCTTTCGAGGTGGGCCTCAGTGCTGTACTGTCTCAGGAGGTCAACGGGGAGGAGCATCCCGTTGTCTTCCTCAGCCGGAAGCTTACCCCGGCCGAAACCAGGTAAAGTATAGTGGAGAGAGAGTCCCTGGCTATCAAGTGGGCACTTGAGTCTCTCCTCTTTCATTTGTTGGGAAGAAAGTTTTGTCTGGTGACCAACCACTCCCCTCTCAAATGGATGAGCCAGGCCAAGGACAGAAATGTCCGGGTCACCCGGTGGTTTCTGTCTTTTCAAAATGTAAAATTTTTGGTGGAACACAGTGCAGGCTGGTTACTAGGAAATGCGGATGCCTTGTCCCGGGTAAACTGCTTAATGTGTGTCCACCCCCTCAGGGTTGAACAAAGGGGGGATACCTAGCTTTATTTCTCAGTTTGCAGGGCGGCGCAGGAGACCACTCTTGAAGTCAGCCCAGTGCGAGCAGGTGGTCGGTTGGATTGCAGCAGATAGTGCTTCCAGTCGGTTAAGCACCACCCTGTCTTCCACCAAGGCCAGTCTCAGTAGCCAGGAGTCTGGTCCACACAATACTCACCCTGATCCTTCTTCCTTCCACTATTTACAGTCTGGCCAAACAAGTGATCCCACACTCGGATATTCCGAGGACCTCTTTGCATCGCCATTAACTGATTTGGCACTCTCGCCAAGCACACTTGAAGAGGGACCTGAGATCTTGTGACCCGATTTCCAACCTCTTGACCATCCAGAGTCACAAGAACATGACCCTGGGTAACGGCAATTAGTGTTTAATGAGGTGGATAATGATGAGACACAGTTGCCAATGACTCAACCGCAATTACTGTCTCAAGAGGTTGTGGAAGAGGATGACACACAGTTGTCAATCACTGAGGTTGTGGTTAGGTCAACAAATCAGGAGGATGATCAGAGTGATGTAGTGGAAGAGGAGGTGCTTGACAACGAGGTCACTGACCCAACCTGGGAAGTTGGCAATAAACCGAGCGAGGAGAGTAGTACAGAGGGGAAGGGATCTTCAGCAATGCAACAGGCTGGAAGAGGCAGTGGGTGGCAAAAGGTAGAAGCCAGGACCACCAAACAGGTCCAAAAGTGGTCCACGGAGCACCCCCTTGTGTAAATCTCCCTTGCCGAGGGGTAGGTGTTTGGCAGTATGGCTCTTTTTTGAGGAAAGTGCGGAAGAAAAAAGAATAGTAGTTTGCAACCTGTGCCACACCAAAATGAGCCCACAACATGGTCGTCACCTCTCCAGTCAGCTTCTGCTATTCACAAGCGAGAACTGGGCATGGATCTCTGACCTCTGTGAGGTTTTACGCAACTTTGAGGAATCAACACAGATGGTGAACGGCGATAACGGTATTATCAGTATCACCATCCTATTTCTGTGTCTTCTCAAACACTCGCTGCTCACAATTAAGGACGGCGCTTTGCATGTGGAAGAGGTGGAAATGGGGAAAGACATTACACAGGTTGATGATAGCCAGACCACCCCCCAGTTCGTCTTCTCAGCGCGAATTGGAGACTGAAGAGGAGGATAAAGAGGAGCAGGAGACAGTTGCCTCCGCTACAGAGGGTAGTACCCATGGAAGTTTAATTCCATCTGTACAGCGTGGGTGGGCAGAAAAGGAGGAAGAGGATGAGGAGATTGGGAGTGATCCTCCTGATGATGACAGCGAAGTATCGCCTGTTGGGACTCTGGCACACATGGCTGACTTCATGTTAGGCCGCCTTTCCCGCGACCCGCGCGCGATACACATTTTAAACAACACGGATTACTGGTTGTTCATCCTTCTCGACCCCCGCCACAAAGAGAACTTCTCATGTCTCATTACTCTGGTGGAGAGGACGAGCAAAATGGTGCAATACCAGAAGATCCTTGTTGAAAAATTGCTCCAACATTTTCCATCTGACAAGCTGGCGACAGAGTCCGTAATTCCTTGGCCAACCGAGGAGGGGAGACAAGGGGAACACACAGCAGTTCCAACAGAGGCAGGGCAACACTCTCCAAAGCCTGGGACAGTTTCATGACACCCCGCCAGCACCCTCACCCTGATGTGTGGCATACTGCCACAAGGAGAGAGAAATTTTGGAAGATGGTGAAGGAGTACATAGCAGACTGTGTCAGCGTCATCAATGATCCCTCAGTGCCTTAAAACTACTGGATGCATGATACAATTGAGTATTATAAACATAATACATCTTAGTGTACATGTGTTGTTTTTAATGTAGTTAATAGACTGTATTCCCATGCACCCCTTCCATCACAAACAAGGGTATATGGTTGAAATATATTTTTCTCATCCTCCTCTTCCGTCATATCAACATGCATTGCTTATTCGTCACATATAATGCCCTCACATATATGGTCTTCGAATATAATATTTTAGAGGGTCAGCTCACCATCAGGCCCTCACATCTAATTTTTTTGAGGGTCCGCTCACCAGCAGGCCCTCACATCTAATTTTTTTTACAGAGTCTGCTCACCAGCACCAGCAGGCCCTCAAATATAATTTTTTACAGAGTCCGCTCACCAGCAGGCCTTCACATTTAATTTTTGACAGTGTCCGCTCACCAGCAGGCCCTAACATCTAATTTCTTACAGGGTCCGCTCACCTGCAGGCACGCAACTCAAATCTTTTACAGGGTCAGCTCACCTGCAAATCAATGTGAATGAGGCCCTCCTTTATGTGATATACAGGTTGTATTGGAGTGCCTCTCCCTTGTAATTTTTGGCAGCATTTGCATTTTATATACAAGTAAATATACAGGAAAGAATGTTTTCAATCAATTTTTCCTATAAAATTGATTTTTTACTTTGGTTTTGTGTGTAAAATCTTAATTAGATTGTGGGCCTGGTGATCAGTTTAAGTCTTTTTAAGCAGCATCAGCAGCAGCATGGTGATAAAAATGAGTGGCAAGGTGACATACTATGGAGATGACAGCATGAGGAGGCCACATAGTGGCACAATGACTGAGTCTGGATAGAAGACTAAGGCCACAGATTGCATAATGTTTTACAGGGTCAGCTCACCAGCAGGCCTGCACCTAAAATCTTTTACAGGGTCAGCTCACCTGCAGGCCCGCAACTCATGCAGCCTTGCTTTGAAGTAGTAGCCGTAGCCATTTTTCAGGCTCGCTCTCTGAAATCGAACAATGATTCCCCGTTACCAGTGGTCACCATGTTAGGAGCATAAAAGAACAATAAAAGTTGATAGGGAAGATATCCAAATGGATCTTGGACGTGCAATCAGGCAGAAGTTATCTAGAGTCAACAAAGCGGTAGCAGGGCTCTCCTGTATAACGTTTCCTAATCCAAAATACCACAGTGACATTCACTGTATTTTTTTGTTACTCACCAATAACAGATAATCTTTAGATTCCTGTATTGTTATTTATCGTCACTACCTCCACTACCTCCCCATTACCCATAGTTTACAATGGTTTTGAGCTGACAATAACATCGAAAGTTGATAGGCCAGACATCCGACTGGATCGTCGCCGTCACTGGGATGTGCCATCGGTCCCAAGTTAACTAGAGTCACCAAAGCGGCAGCAGCCCACTGTCCATAATGTTTAAAATGGTCAGATCAGCAGGCCCTTGCTCCTAATGTTTTTGATGGTCACCAGCAGGCCATCAATTATAATTTTTAAAGGGTGTGTATGATGCCCTCCTTTATGCGTAACTAAGGGTGTATCAAAGTGCCTCTTCCTTGTAATTTTTGGCAGCACTTGCACTTTATATACAAGTAAATATTCAGGAAAGAATGTTTTTTATCAATTTTTCCTCTAAAATCAATTTCCCCCCCCCTTGGTTTTGTGCGTATTATTGTCATTATGTAAAAGTGGCGTACTATTTGGACAACATAGTTCCCAGCAGCGACCAGCGAGTTCAAGATGCATCCATACATCCTCCCCATGCTGTTACAGAACCATTTAGGTGGTGTTACCAACAATTTCTGACATTTTCTTATGAACCAGGCACACTTCCCTCTTTAGAGCAGGGGGTACCTGGTTTAATGCTCAGGTTCTCCCCTTGACTTCCATTATACTCGGGTGCTCAAGTATATCACGATGGGTGCCCGAATATCACGATGTGTTTGGCCCGAGCCCCCAAGCACTACGGTGCTCGATCAACACTAGTGTGAGGGCATAGTGGTTGTACTCCACCACCACCTAATCAGAAGCTTGTCTACAAATTTTTATACAAAACTTTTAACTTTCAAAATGTGTTTAAGGGCTTGAACACATAATTTTTGATGAACAAATATCCATAATATAATTTTTATAAGCTTTCATTTTTGGATATTAGCCAAACTTTTATCATTTGTAGAGTTACTAAGGGTTAATGTAATTTTCTACATATTATGCATATTATATTACCAGATATAATTATTATTAAACGGGTGAGAAAAACACTGTTCACAGCTCTTGACTGTGCATTCTTCACTCATGCTGACATACTTTGGCATTCATTTTTCATTGCTTTTTAAAGACTGTGCTCTATATTTGAACTAATCCCCCTAGAGAACCATTAGTATGGTTCCACTTTACATGCTAAACTGAATTTGATTTTGCAGTATTGCTTGAAATTAAAGGTATTCAGGAATCCTTAATGTCAACCTTTGTACTTAAACTTTGACATTTTTATTTTTGTACATAATGTGTGATATTATATTTAATATTGAGGGACTCTAATTCAAGAAGCATAATATTGAATTGATTACAGTATTTAGAAGCAGAGTGCACTAATACAGTACTTAACAAGCAGAGCCTTAGGCTGAGAGCCTGAGTCTGCATACATTATCTGTTTCGCTACGTTACAGTAAATCTGCGCCCTAGAACAGTTTTTCTCGAGAAAATTCACTGGCAGGGCTTCTTGGGAAGGTACAGCAGATTAAAGTTTCTTCAGAAGATACCTTCCCTAACTCCTATATTTTTTTCTTTGTTTGCTGGCTCACAGTTTTTAAGAGTTTGTCAAATGGCGTTTTGGTGTATAGTACTAAAAAATGCTGGCTTGGGAAGAAAAACTCATGCTGTGTGGCTATGACTCCGAACAATTCCGAACAATGGGCTCATTCACATTTATTTATACACATATTTCAGCCATACTTTTTCCAGGAATAAGTAGGGTTTAAATAGTAAAATACTTACAGATCTAAATAAAGAATGCACAATTTTTTTTACCAGTAGAAATAGAAATGAGTACATTTCATAATATTCGTTTCATGTCATAATTTGCAAATTATAAAAAAAAAAAAAATTGTGGCCTAATCTATTCTTTATACATGAAGTGCTCTCGTTGGACTACAAATTGATATATGGCACTCTGTGGTCTTCTGGGTCTCAGTTTTCTATCTTCTCATTCCCTCTTGTCTCTTGAACGCAATGACAGCAATAGCTAATAATGTCAGAACGACACTGACATATATAGCTGCTGGTAAAAGCATGGTTGACAGTGTAAGGCTACTTTCACACCTGCGTTCGATCGGATCCGTTCTGAACGGATCCGCTCATATTAATGCAGACGGTGGCTCCGTTCAGAATGGATGCGTCTGCATTAGAACTTAGAAAAATTTTCTAAGTGTGAAAGTAGCCTGAGCGGATCCGTTCAGACTTTACATTGAAAGTCAATGGGGGACGGATCCGCTTGAAGATTGAGCCATATGGTGTCATCTTCAAGCGGATCCATCCCCATTGACTTCCATTATAAGTCGGAACGGATCCGCTCGCCTCCGCACGGCCAGGCGGACACCCGAACGCTGCTTGCAGCGTTCAGGTGTCCGCTCACTGAGCGGAGCGGAGGCTGAGCGCTGGCAGGCGGATGCATTCTCAGTGGATCCGCCTCCACTAAGAATGCATTAGGGCCAGACGGCTGCGTTCAGGGCCGCTCGTGAGCCCCTTCAAACGGAGTTCACGAGTGGACACCTGAACGCAGGTGTGAAAGGAGCCTTAACAAAGAGCATGTTTAAAACATGGCGCTGTTGCATGTATTATTCTTTTTCATATTATAAAACTTCAAAAATCATTCCTTAATGGGACCAAGTGTCCCAAAATTATGGGGAAGATCCTTGCTCCTGTTAAAACACACATACATTAATGTTAGAAGAAACAGTGGCCTGGTCTGCACAAACATCAAAAAATGATGTTTTAACGGTGGTAGAATGCCTGCCCATATTAATACAAACACACACATATTCATTATCAGAAGAAACAGAGACTTGTTCTGAAATTAAACAAGCCTGAAATAGTGGCTGCAATAGCACCGCCAGCAGTAGCAGCAGGGTTTTTAACAAAGTAACAAATAGATGTCTGTGCAGCTGTGTTTGGGTGGCAGACGTAGTTGGATCTATGCCTGCTTCATTATAACAAGTGATGTTTTTAACACTGATGAAGGACAAACTTGTCCGTTTGGGTATTAACTGCTGTTCTGGCAACTGTTCCAGCGTGCCTGCCAGCCCAGAAGTCCATGGAGTCAGGGAACAGGATATGAGATGGAGAAAGGTTGCAATCCGGGTAGAACTGAACCTGGTTGTCAAGGCAGAATGTCTCCATTTGCTGATTGGTGTCAGCATGGTGTGGCACATGAAAAAAAAAACCTGCTCCATCATATCCATTATACAGAACTGGCTGCTGTGGCTTCTGCGATTTGTGGTTGTGGAGAAGTGGGAGGTGGGTGACTTGATGTGGGGAGGAGAGAGGCCTCCTAGTCAGACATGCAGATGACAAGCATCTGCTTGTCAAAATCTGTGGCCTGCTGCATACACTGTGTATCCTGGTAATACAGCAATTTGGCCTCCCTTTCAGCAACAGGAAACCATTCCACCATTTTGCTTTGATAGTGAGTGTCTACAAGCATGACTATCCAATAATCAGATTGCTTGATGCTAATAATATGCCTGTCAGTGCATAAGCAAGCATTGAGCTTGCTATGCTCTCCAGCATTTATACGGACCTAGTTCTTTCTGGTTATGTCTCTATTCCCCACCAGTGGTAGCTCATTATCCGCCCCCCCCCACCCCATCCTCTCCCTCCTCCATGGAACTTTATCCATTTGGTCAGCAACAGCTATAGAGCAGCCAGCAAGATGCATAAGTTGTTATTCGTCTGTCACCCCCTGTTGCGTCAGTGTGTGTGCTTTAATATAAATATCAGGGGGAGGACTGCTACTACTGAAAAATTTGGTGGCCTATGCAAATAACCTGAGTATGTGACATGTGTCTCTGAGGACTTCAAAACAACACATGTTCCCTGCTGAGGTGGTCTGGAGCATGATGAAATCATTTACCTCTTTGCTCTGCTTTAACAGACGCTCCTGCATATGCAAGATGGAATTCCAGCTATTTGGAATATCCATAAACAAAAAATTATGGAACTCACAAATAATCCATAAAATTAATATTCACTTTTATTAGAGCTACATTCATATATCAAATAAGTAAACATTTTCAAATAAATGGAGAGAACAAAATCTAGCTAGATGGAAAATAGATACTGAAAATAGCTGGGGTAAGTATTATCAGATGCAGTAATATTATATCGCAATACCACTATATCAGTACACTACATACCATCCACACATATTATGCCAGTTATAACAAATCCATATGGAATTAGTGAAGGAATATCCTAATCATAAGAGCATATATACACAGGAAAAGATAATGGTAACATTATATTAGACAATAAATAGCAACTATGCTTCCAATAAAGCATCTAAGTGTTGATAAAACATCCAAATAGAAGTAAACATGCCTTGTGACATGGCTTGTACAATATAATTTGTCCCAAGCACAAGCCTTTTAACGTGAAATGTTCATGGTGGTGCTCATGATGCGGCGGAGGACATGGAGGAGTAGGATTCTGAGCAGGAGAAGAATCAGCTGATGATGATGACAAGGACACTTTACTACTTGATGATGATGCAGCTTGGCTGCCACAAGGAAGACTGGGAGAAGGATGACAGATTTGTTCCAATATGGGATGCTGGCCAATTCTATTTTCCCATAGGATCCAGTGTTGCTGCCTCATGTCGTGCAATAGAGCATTGGTTGCTATGTTTGTATTTGAATGCCTGTGGCTTATTTTTTAACTCCATTTACTCAAGGCCAAAAATTGCCTTCTTGCCCAGGACTATTCTTACAAATCTGATATGTCACAGTATGTAGTAATAACTAGAGATGAGCAATTTTTTAAAAAATTCCAAAATTATTAAATTAGATCCAAATTTATTTGTGACGAATCACAGTAAAAATCAACTATTTCCCACCTGCAGAGAGCATGTATATTGGTGTAGAACACAGTGAATTGCAAAAACATGCATATGTAGCCCACTGTGGTAGTGAAACAGTTACTTTGCATCTGTATGACAGGCAGTTGACAGGCATCATTCTTAGAATCATGTCAGTTTGGGATGCTCAAGTGCTCTACTCTGTAGCACAGAGCACAAAGGCAGTCAATGGGAAAACAAGAGCATTAAATAAGGCACCCCCTGCTCTGAAGAGGGGAGGGTGTCTGGTTCACAGGTAAAGGTCAGAAATTGATGGAAACACCACTAAAATGGTTCGGGAACAGCATGGGGAGGATGTGTGGATGCAACTTGGAATGCCAGGTTGCAGCTGGGAACGATGTTGTCCGAGTAGTACGCAACTTTTACAGACTGACAATAATGCGCACAAAACCGAAGATAAAATCGATTTTAGAGGAAAAATTGTTAGGAAACATTCTTTCCTGTATATTTACTTGTATATAAAGTGCAAGTGCTGCCAAAAATTACAAGGAAGAGGCACTCCGATACAACCTGTATATCACATGAAGGAGGGCCTCATTCACATTGTGGTACAATTGTTCAGGTAGTGGGACTCCTACACTCATAAAGACTATGCACTAATGGAAAGGGCTGCCAAAAATTACAAGGAACCGGCACTCCAATACACACCTTATTACATCTTACATGGGAGGGCATCATACACACCCTTGAAAAATTATGATTGTTGGCCTGCTAATGACCCTCAAAAACATTAGGAGCAAGGGCCTGCTGGTGACCCTCTAAAACATTAGGGGTGAGGGTCTACTGCTGATCTGACGTTCTAAAACATTAGAGGTGAGGGTCTGCTGCTGATCTGACCATCTAAAACATTCGGGGTGAGGGTATGCTGCTGATCTGACCCTCTAAAACATTAGGGGTGAGTGCCTGCTGCTGATCTGACCATCAAAAACATTAGGGGGCGTGGGCCTGCTGCTGATATGACCATCTAAAACATTATAGGCGAGGGCCTGCTGGTCAACCTCTAAAACATTATGGGTGAGGGTCTGCTGCTGAGCTGACCCTCTAAAATATAAGGAGCGAGGGCAGCCTAATAAACATGTTGATATGATGGAGGAGGAGGATGAGAAAAGGAAGATTGAACCATATACAGTGTATTCAATACACCATAACAGCCACATTTAAAGTGCCTTTATGTTCAGCCGCTTTCCACTTGTGGAGTAGAGAAGTCAGGGGAAATCCAGGCCTTGTTCATTTTGATAAGAGTCAACCTGTCAGCATTATCAGTTGATGCACTTATCAGTTACTATGCCCCTAGTAGCACTAAATACCTGCTCTGACAAAACGCTGGCGGCAGGGTGTAGAGATCCAGTTTGTGCCACGTGTCCAGCTTGGACAACCAATAGATGTAAGGCACAGAAGGACACTGACACGGTCTGCTATGTACTCCTTCACCATCTTCCAGGGTGCTGGCGGGGTGTCATGAAACTGTACCAGGCCTTGGAGATTGTTGCCCTGCGTCTGTTGGAACTGCTATGTGTTCCCCTCGTCTCCCCTCCTCGGTTGCCCAAGGAACTACGTACTCTGCCGCCAGCGTTGCCAGCTGGAAATATTTTGAGCATTTCACCACAAGGACCATCTGGTATTGCACCATTTTGCTAGTCCTCTCCACCACAGGAATGAGAGATGAGAAGTTCTCTTTGTATCGGGGGTCGAGAAGGGTGAACAACCAGTAATTGGTGTTGGTAAAAATGCGTATAATGAGAGTGTCACGGGAAAGGCAGCATAACATAAAGTCAGCCATGTGTGCCAGAGTCCCAACAGACAAGCCTTCGTTGTCATCATCAGGAGGATGACTCCCAATCTCCTCATCCTCTTCCTCCTCTTCGGCCCATCCACGCTGAACAGATGGAATAGACCTGCTATGGGTACTACCCTCTGTAGCAGAGGTAACCGTCTTGTGCTCCTCCTCCTCCTCCTCATCATTCAGTTCGCACTGAGAAGACAAACTGAGGGTGGTCTGACTATCACCCTGTGATGCTGCATGTGTTGATGCAGGTCTGTGGTGCCAACATAGATGTCACATGACATGAGGTAGAAGACAGAGTCAACAATTTAAGGACAGGTAGGTTGCTGGTCAAAACACAACCGCAGGATAACACTGGTAGCTCTGGCCTATCGCTGCGACTGCTGCTACCACCCCCTTTTGCAGGAGAACTTAAGGCCATCTGTCCACCAGCTGAAGCTCAACAGAAGATGTGTTTTGCAACAGGACAACTACCCAAAGCATAGAAGTAAATCAACAATAGAATGGCTTAAACAGAAGAAAATGCGTCTTCTGGGGTAGCTCAATCAGAGTCCTGACCTCAACCCGATCGAGATGCTATAACCTCAAGAAAGCGATTCACACCAGACATCCCAAGAATATTGCTGAACTGAAACAGTTCTGTAAAGCGGAATGGTCAAGAATTACTCCTTACCGTTGTGCACATCTGATCTGCAACTACAGGAACTGTTTGGTTGAAGTTATTGCTGCCAAAAGAGGTTCAATCAGTTATTAAATCCAAGGGTTCACATACTTTTTCCACCTGCACTGTGAATGTTTACATGGTGTTTTCCATAAAAACATGGTAACATTTTTCTTTGTGTGTTATTAGTTTAAACAGACTGTTATTGTCCATTGTGAAGATGAAGATCAGATTACATTTTATGACCAATTTGTGCAGAAATACATATCATTCGGAAGGGTTCACATACTTTTTCTTGCAACTATATATATATATATATATATATATATATATATATTTAGATGGAAACGGATAGCACATCCAATAGAAAAATTCAAAATTTATTCGACCACAGTGGCACAGTGAGGTGACATTTCGGCTCAAAACCCTTTCTCAAGCATCAAACATAAGTGTGAACATAGCATATAAATAGGTGTACATGATTAGGGGGTGGATCAATCAATTGATACAATTAATATAATAACATTATGTAAAAACATGATTGCAGAAAAATAAGGTGAGAATATACATAATGTAGATAGAGTTACAACACTAAATATAAGATATAAACGCAAAATTTGTACAGTGATGTAGCATAAACAACATGTGAATATTAATGATGCCAATTGCCATCAACTGTTGTATATAAACATAATTAGATCAATTTAAAAACAGAAGGCGCAAGCGGTGGGAAATATGACATACCACACGTGGACAGCGTATAACCCCATATCCGCCATAGCCAACATTGGCGTCTACCTCTGAACAGTGCCCAGGCATCAGGATGCGTCTCAGCAGAGTGACATCATGCTACGTGTAAGACAGGCGCACCGCCCAAGTCGAATGCAGCGAGACCAAGCTCCGTCAGTCCTCCGATGCGCATGCCCACATAAAAACATGAGCTGAAGTGCCATATTGGAAGCTGGCAGAGTGACCCAAAGATGAAAAATACGTATAATACATGGTTTCTGGGAGGCAAAAAAAGGGGGAGTTGGACACCTTGAGCATGCAATATGCGCATGATCGGCATTGCCATGTCGATCATATATACAAATGCCGCCCCAAATACATCTCCTACCAATGCCATAACAGGGATTCTCCTAACAATCATAGGGTCAACAACTATATTTTGGTTATTATATTTTGATTGATTCACTTGGTATCTGATGAGACACAGCCTGATCCAGATCACTGTATACATAAAACAATAATCAGCTGTTATAAAGCGGGCATTGGGGTACGGAGTCTTCCAATGTGGCAGATCAGCATCACATCCACTTTGCACCTCTTCTTATATAATATCAAATAATCTATAAATAAAACAGATGAAAAAGGAGAAAGTTAAGATTATGAGTTAGAACTTATACAAACACTTATGTCTAACTAACATCACCTACTCCAAGATCGAGGACAGAACAAACAACACAGAAAGACAATAGGGGGCAAACCACCTTTTTTTGAATATATCCCTAAATTATAATCTATGTTGAGGCCATTAAGTGTGTGGATCCAAAAGCGTTCCTTATTTTTTAATAACAAATTTCTATTGCCTCCACGCCGGGGCTGTGGAATATGGTCAATAATCCAACACTGTAGTTGGTTGTCAGAATGATTATTCTCCATAAAATGCTTTAGAATGGGTAAATCTTTGCGGTTTTTCTTTATTGTAGAGCGGTGATTATTTAAACGAGTTTTTAAGTCGATGGATGTCTCACCTACATATAGTAGTCGGCAAGGGCAACTCAGAACATCCTATCCTATCGGAGATCCAGGAATTTAAGGGACCAATTGGTACGAGCAGATATTGGTCCAGGTCCTGGGTTGAGACAAAGTACACTGACACAGTGGAGCAAGGGATGTTTCCCATGTCTCAACTGTGTCAATTGTAGATACATTTGCAAGAGCAGGATTTTTATTCATCCATCTTACTTGCAATTCCAATTTCGTTATCTATGTTCTGAGTTGCCCTTGCCGACTACTATATGTAGGTGAGACATCCACAAGTCTTTTGCTGAATAAAAATACTCACTACATCAGAATCTACTATGAGGTTTTTCTGACACAGCTTAGCACTCAGCTTTATAGCTGAGTGGATAAGGTCCTTTCCTCTAAAATACAATGGGTTGGGAGTTCAAATCCTGGCAGAAACTCTTCAAAAAAAGTTACTAAATCACATTTAAATACACTGACTCGAGCACACGTGGTGTTTGGCCGAGCATGGCGATGCTCGAGCCGAACTGGCAATTGGCCGAGCATGCTCGATCAACACTGTTTTTGATCACTTTTTATTTCTCTTTTTAGCCAGCATGATAAAGAAATCTAACAATTCTTCACTGGTTTTGGGGTTTTGTTATTGCATCGAACACCACATGGGAAAAATGACATATTAACTTTATTCTGCCAGTCAGTACGATTACAGAGATACCAAGTTTATACCAAGTATATATATAATTTTCTTTTTTTACATTTTACCACTTTTACACAAAGCATTTTTATAAAGAAAAATCATGTTTTTGTATCACAATTTTCTGAAAGCCATATATTTTAAAAATTTTGGGTGATTATCTTACGTTGGGCTCATTTTTTGCAGGATGAGGTGACATTTTGATTGGTACTATTTTGGGGTACATATGACTTTTTGCTTAATGCTTGGTATTACACTTTTTATTGCAATAAAATGCGTTCACTAACACGGGTATAGCAATGCAATTATTGCAGTAACATGCCTTTGCTGTAAATGCATAGTATATTGAAGTAATACAACACATTCCCTAAAATGGGCATCCTAACCCATTTATTGTAATAATATATGTCCACTAACATGCATATAGTATAAAAACAGCACTTAGAGCAATATCTCAATACTGTATAATGTTGCAGATCAATATCAATGTCCTTTGACGATAAGGACCACTCCCTTGTTTACTACAGTTTTCTCCAGGAATGCACAGTGCTCCAGTCCTAAATAGTGTTGATCACGAATATTCGAATTTCGAATTTTTATTGCGAATATAGGTACTTTGAAAATTCGCGAATATTTCAAATATAGTTATATATATTCGTAATTTCGAATATTCAAATTTTTTTCTCTTTTTTTTTTATTCGATTTTTATTTTTTTAATCAGTACACATGATTCCTCCCTGCTTCTAGCTTGTGGGCCAATAAGAAGGCTGCAATATACTTGACTTTAGGAGTAGTAGTGTTTGGGAATTATGCTCTATATTAGTTTTTTTTGAATATTCGCTAAATTGCTATATATTCTTGTTTTAGCATATTACGAATATGTGAAAAAAAGAAGTTATAGCAATATAGCGTATAATCTAAAAAAAAATTGAATATAGAGCAATTTAGCTTATATAGTGCTATAATCTTCTTTGTATAATAGTTCGAGTAAAAAATTCGAATTACAAAAATTAGCATATTACACAATCATTACCTTGCGGAGTAAAAAAAAATATTGCAGAATATAACAAATATTCGAATTCGCGAATATTCAACGAATATTCTACAAAATATTCACGAAATATCGCAAATTCGAATATGACCTCTGCCGCTCATCACTAGTCCTGAATATAATTGTGAATAATAAAAGTCACATAACCCAGCTCATCCATCAGTTGCCCCAATTGAATGACACCTTGCAAGGCTTCTGAAACAAATGCATGTGCTGTGTGCAATTAAGGATATAAGGACTTTGTGCACACATTGGGTTAATGGGCATTGGGCAAACAACATTATATTAGTAAGCTGCTTCAAATGCAGTTTTTTTGCATGTATATAAGCAATAATCAAACCAACCTCTGTGACTGACCATTGGAATACACTGATCTTATTTTACAGCATAGGTTTAGTGGCATGTGGGAATCGCTGCCAACTTTTTTTTATTCTCTGACCCATTAGAAGATAGATAATATAAATTGTAGTTAAGGGAATCTTTTTACTGGTTGGTGTAGTTGTCAGTTATCCACTCTCTAATGTTTCTAAGCTGTGCCATGTGAACAACATTTTGACTCTTTGTACTAACACCGCCTTTTATGTATTTACAGGAAGTCTGTTTCTCTCTTTATTCCTACGCAGTCTAGAAGTCAATCTTATATAGGAGTGAATACAAAAACTGAATTTGTGTCCATACAGTAAGATGCAATGTCAGTTGGAGAATCAAAGTGTCAGTCACAGTGTCAGACAGCTGAGGACCAGAACATATTGGACGCACTTAGGATTTCAGATTTTTTATTTTATTTAATTGATCAAATTCTGTCTTACAATCCTAAACAACTATATAACACTTTTAACTCTCTTCTCTGTCCACCGGTGCCCCCTCCCTCACCTCTCATCTCAGCCAAAAATTTTGCCACAAAATATTGTCAACCAATCCCTAACCTCAGGTGTATTCCTCTCCTGTTTTAAACATGCTACCATCATACCTATCCTCAAAAAGCCTTCCCTTGACCCATCTTGTTTGTCTAGCTATCGTCTCATATCACTACTCCCGAATGTCTCAAAATTACTTGAACAACAGGTCCACCTTGAACTGTCCTCTCACCTCTCTTCCTGTTGCCTATTTGACTGGCTACAATGTGGCTTCCAACCCCACTACTGTACTGAAGCTGCCTTTGCCAAAGTCACCAATGCTAACTTCCAAAGCCAAACCCCATTCCTCCTCCTCCTTGACCTATCCTCTGCCTGTGACACAGTTAACCGCTACCTTCTGCTACAAACTCTTTCATCTCTTGGTGTCACAGAATTGGCCCTCTTCTGGATCACATCATACCTTACAGACCAGACATTTAGTGTCTCCCACATGCACAACACCTCCTCCCCTCTCTGTCGGTGTCCCTCAAGGCTATGTCCTAGGAACCCAGCTCATCTCAAACTATACCTGGCCTGGGACAGCTCAGAGAGTCTCATGGCTTGCAGTATCACTTCCACGATGATGACACGCAAATTTATCTCTCTGCTCCAGATATCACCACCCTACTATACAGAAGCCCACAATGCCTATCCTCTATAGCCTAAATCTTTTTTCACTTTCTAAAACTTAATATGGATTAAACAGAATGTATCATTTTCCCCATCTTACTCAGTCCCCTCATCAGATCTTTCTATCACAGTCAATGGCAGCATACTCTCCCCGGGAAACCAAGTCTGCTGCTTTGGAATAACCTTTGATTTTGCTATGTCCTTAAAACTATACATCTAAGCCCTTTCTACCTCCTGCAGCCTCCAACTCACAAATATTTCTCTGATCCACACATTCCTCAATGCATATTCAGCAAAAATGCCTGTACATGCCATCGTCATCTCCCTCCTAGACTACTGTAACATCCTCCTCTGTAGCTTCCAATCTAGCACCCCCCCAATCTATCCTCAACTCTGATGCTAAACTAATCCAACTCTCCCCCCATTACTCTCATGTCTCTTCTATCTTTCAAATCCTTTACTGGCTCCCCATTGCCCAGTGAATCAAGTACAAGACACTACCACATACAAGGCCGTCCACAACCTGTCCCCTCCATACATCTGTGACCTGATCTCCTAATACCTTCCTACACACAATCACAAGACCTCCTTCTCTACTCTTGAGACCTCTTCACACAATCGTCCTGTGCAGGGTCTTCTGCCCTTTTGTACCAGTTTGTAATTCATCTTGTTGATGCTTATTGTACTTATGGTGTAAATACATGGTATAGTGATGGCATCCTGACAAAAAGACATGTGACCACTGTAGCAAATCACTGTTGTAGCAGGTTACTGATGAAGCCAGTGATTGGCTGCAGTGGTCACATGTGGTTATGTTGGTGAATAATGTTGAGAAAACCCAAACTTTGCTAGTTTGGGGTACACAGACCTGAACCCGAACTTTGCCGGAAAATGTTGGGTTTGAGTTCAGTGTTCAGGCATTTAATAAAGCTTTTGAAAGGCTGCATGGCAGCCAATCAACAAGCTTTTAAGCTGTGGGTACTTAGAAGCCATCACAGCCATGCCTAGTAATGGCATGGCTGTGATTGGCAGGTGCATCATGTGAACCAGCCTCTATACAAACTGGATCATGTGTAGCACCGCCCATCAGCTCTGAGTAGTGCAAGGACAGATAGCAGGCAGCTAAAGCGACGGAGAGTGTTAGGAATCTGGCTATTTGTTTTGTGGGTCACCTATAATTATTTTTTGTGGGTGCAATACACTAGCTTTGCACCCCTGACACAGAAATATAATAACAAATCTGGCTGTTAATTCTGTAGGTGACCTATAGCTATTTTTTAGGGGTGCAATGCACCATCTTTGTACCCCTGACACAAAAATATAATAAATAATATGGCTGACAATGCTGTGGGTGACCTATAGTGTTTTTTTGTGGGTGCAATGCACCATTTTTGTGCCCCTGATGCAAAAATATAATAGTTAATCCGTCTGTTAGTTTGATGGGTGACATATAGATGTAGCAGGGGTAACACACACACTCTTAACGCAAATTTCTTAACTCATCGCATTATCTTGAAACAAAAGCCATTTAAAAGCAATTGCTTAACGCATTTAGTTGTATTTCGTTTAGATATGTAATAAAGCATGTGTGTTAACCCTGCTTCATCCGCATACCCATTTTTGGTGAGAGATACATGTGCACTTTATACATGACAGGAAAATTAATATAGTTAATCTGACTGTTATTTCGGCCGGTGACATATACCCATTTTTGGTGTGAGATACACATGCGCTGCATATGTGACAGGGAAATTTATATAGCTAATCCATCTGTTAGTTCGGTGGGTGACATATTCCCATTTTTGGTGTGAGGTACACTTGTACTGCATACGTGACAGGGAAATTAACTATATTCATTTGTCTGTTACTTCGGTGGGTGACCTCAAAGAATGAGGAGAGCATCAAATAAGGGATGTGGCCCTGGTCGTTGTGCTGCTGGTGGAGCTCCTGTTGCAGGGAGAGGACGTGGTCGATCTGTGCTGGCTACATGCCCAAATGAAACACCTTCCTCAGGTGCACGTAGGCGACAGGACATTCAGTGTAATTTTGTAGGCCCAAATACCAGTGTACGAATGGTGAGGCCAAAACAAGTAGAGGCGGTAGCAGATTGGATGGCTGACAGTGCCTCTAGTTCCTTCGCATTGTCTCCCATCCGGTCCCATGCTGAAACCGCAGAGTTGACACCTGCAGCCGATGTCCATCAGTCTTACACCTCACCCCCTTGCAAATTAGCCAATCAGTCTGAGCCCCAAGTCATGCAGCAGTCTCTTATGCTTTTTGACGACTCTGCTGGCGGGGTTTCCATGGGCCATCCACCTAGCCTTGCCCCAGAAGTGGAAGAGATTGAGTGCAGTAACCACTTATTTTTCAGGATGTGGACATAGGAGAACTACCGCAGCACATCTCTGATGATGATGACGAAACACAAGTGCCAACTGCTGCGGCTTTCTGCCGTGTGCAGACTGGCAAGGAGGGCAGGGGTGAAGAGTGGGTCAAAGATGATGTGGAGGATGATGAAGTCCTAGACCCCACATGGAATCAAGGTCATGAGAGTGACGTGTGCAGTTTGTAGTGTCCCCCATATTTTGTATCTACTGGGGCACTATATATGGGGCATTTTATACTGGTACATTATGGTGAGCACTAGGAGGAAGGGGGGAGAGGAGCACTATGGGAGCATTTACTGGGGGCACTATATAGGGGTATTTTATACTGGCACATTATGGGGGAACTATGGGGACATTAGCTCACCTGGGGACATTACAAGGGGGTATTTTTTGCACTGTCACATTATAAGGAGAATTATTTTTATTGGTGGGGCATTATGGTGGGCTTTATTACTCCCCCATGGTATGAGCCCCCTAGTAGCAGCACCAGCCTCTCTCTCTGCTCTGCTATCCCACTGCCCTTTCTCCAAATCCTTATTATGAAATCTTTCTCATTAGGATAACACATATCAGCTCCACCGAGACCCCAGCCAAAGTGTGGAACTGGTGTCCGAGATCCCCAAGGGCCAAGCCAAGTAATTGTAAGTTTTCATGTGAAATATGTTTATGTTATACACATATAGCATACACTGTGCCACACAATATACAGTATACCTCTACACTGTGTAGTCTGTTCTATAAGCACCATTGTTTTGTGGCGGCGGACAGAAAATAATCTGGAAGTGCCCCTCCCGAGACCAGGCTCTGGATCCGCCACTGGCCACATCCCCGCTCCCCCCGAGACGCCTGCTATTTCCCTACCCGTGAACTTTCCCTAGTAAAACCCTAACAAGTACCGCATAACAGAAGCCTGAGGAGCGCACTCACCTCGGGTCCCGGGCGGCCGCCTCTGCGGCCTCTGTTTATTATGCTTATGGATTTTCTTACAGACTGGGAATTTGCGATGATTTACTACAAGCAAGTGATATTTACATCAATCTTTGTTACACATCAGATTTTTGTATATATGTTATTTATTTTTGCTTATTTTGTATGTTGTTTTTCATCTGAGGTGTCGTTACAATGGGTCAGTGGAGTGATTCACTAGCATAGCAATTAATTATCACAGTCATCTGTGGGTGTTTTATGTCAGAGGGGAGGAGGAGTTTGGATAGTTTTTTTTAAGGCTACACATTACTCTGTTTGTAAGGAGCTGATGAAGGCTGAACGGGCCGATACACGTCATCAATATGTATCTGCGGACAAAATCAGGTGTGCACTGCGCAACGCCATCTGTGGCAAGGCCCACATAACTACCGATACGTGGACCAGTAAGCATGGGCAGGGACGCTATATCACACTAACTGCACACTGAGTAAATGCATTGGAGGCTGGGTCTGAGGCGGATAGCAGTTTGGCGTATGTCCTACTGCCACCAAGGATTGCCTCCTGTTGCCTCCTTCTCCTACTCTGCTTCCTCCTTTACCACCTCCTCATCCGGTCAGCGTAACAACTTCACCACCAACTTCTGCACAGCCAGGGGGAAACTACAGTATGCTGTTTTGAAACTGATCTGTTTGGGGGGAAAACCCCACAATGCGCAGGAGCTGTGGACGGGCATGGAACAACAGACTGATAAGTGGTTGGTGCCAGTCAGCCACAAGCCCGTCCTGATGGTGTGCGATAATGGGCAAAATGTCATAGTAGCTCTGGGACTAGCTGCTTTGACGCACATCCCCCAGGTTACTGAAAAAATACCCTGATATGTCAGAGCTGCTGCAGGAAGGGCGGGCTATCTATGCTCACTTTTGGCATTCTCACCCTGCTGCTGCTCGCCTGTCTGCGCTGCAGAGTAAATTCTGCCCACTCGCTCACCGCCTCATATGCGATGTACCCATATGCTGGAGAGACTGTGCGAGCAGCAGCAGGCGATAGTGGAGTTTCAGTTGCAGCACCCACGGGTGAGTCAGTCTGCGGAACAGCACCACTTCACCACCAACGAGTGTGTCTCCATGTGGGACGTGTGGGCTGTATTGCGCTGTTTCGAGTACTCCACTAACATGGCCAGTGCCAATGACGAAGTCCTCAGCGTTACTATCCCACTTCTATGTCTCCTTGAAAAAAAAACACTTCGGGCAATAAATGAAGAGGATGGGGCACAGAAGGAAGAGGAGGAGGAAGAGGGATCATTTCCACGGTTATCAGGCCAGTCATTCATAAGTGGCTCAGAGGGTGGGTTCCTGCACCAACAGAGGCCAGGTACACAACTGTCCAGACAGGGTACAGTTCTGCAAGATGAGGAGGAGTAGTAGGAGGAGGAACCGTGTTCACAGCAGAGTGGCACCCAAAGCAGCTTATGGGCATCAATGGAGCATGGCTGGGACACAGATATTACACCTCCCACAGAGGACAGCTTGACTCTGGGCAACCTGGAACACATGAGCGACTACATGCTGCAGTGCGTGCACAACGATCTCTGAGTTGCCCACATTCTAACCAGTGCCGATTATAGGGTGGCCACCCAGCTGGATCTCCCTACAAGCACAATGTGTTGTCCTTAATTCCGTCACTGGAGCGTTATCAGAAAATGCACGAGTACAAGCACATGCTGGTAGACGCGCTGCTGATGGCATTCACACCTGACAGCAGGGCCTCAGTGGAAGCGCAAGGCAAAGGCAGAGGAGGAGGAGAAAGTCGCCAACGCAGCTGGGGAACCACCAGCACCTCAGAAGGCAGGGTTAGCATGGCCAAAACAACCAGCACCACCAGCTGATACAGAACGTCTCAGCAGGAGGCAGCATTTCAGCAACATGTTGGAACAGTACGTGTGCACATGCCTACATATACTGACTAATAGGTCTGCCCCATTCAACTTCTGGGTCTCCAAATTAGCTTGCAATTTACGCCTTGGAGGTGCTGACCTGCCCTGCAGCAAGTGTATTGTCCAAACGTGTGTTTAGCGCGGCAGGGAAGGTAATCACAGACAAGAGCAGCTGCCTGTCCACAGCCAATGTGGACAAGCTCACATTTATTAAAACAAACCAGGCATGGATCCCACAGGACTTGTCCGTACCTTGTGCTGAGTAGACAAGTATACCAGCTGCATCCAGCCATTGTTATACTCCAGCGCACTTGCTATTTGTATTGTCTTTTCTATTTCCCTACGTTTTGGGGTCTTCCCAAATTTATAGAAAAAAATTAATACAAATAAATAAAGGGAAAAAAAACAAAAAAAAAAATGTTGGCCCACCTCCTCCTCCTCAACTGCAGCTTCCACCTACACCGCCAAGTCCACCGCCTCCTCAACCTCCTACTCCTTTTTGACCTCTGCATCCTAGTTCAAGATTATAATTTTTTATTTTTTTCTATTGTATATTATTTTAAGTAATTTCCTTATCCACATTTGTTTGTATGGCAACTATACTGCTATTACCCCCATTTTGCTGCCTTTTGTAGCCCTCTAGCCCTTACTACAACTATTTTACAGCCATTTTAGTGCACCAAAGTTCAGGTCCCTATTGACTTCAATGGGGTTCGGGTTCGAGTTCGGGTGAATCCGGCGAATCTACACATCCACAGGTCCGCTCATCCCTCATGGTGAAAGATCGTTGCAGCAGGAGTTGAGAACAGCAGGAAGTTGGGCAGTCTCAGATTGGGAGCAGATTGGGCAGGCTCTGATTGGATGTCATTTTTGTTTCCAGACCTGTGCACATAAATCTAATTTTCAGATGAAAAGCATACAAGAATGATTCATGCTGCAAGTTTCTCTGCATGGACTAAAAGTTCATGTGGAAAAACTGACATGAATTCCACAATTTACTTTAATGGCTATGTGTTCTATGCAGGTTCTGTCTAGATAGATCGTCTAAATGTAAGCCAGCTAAAGGTGTAGAAAATGATGAAAGAGACGAGCTTGCCTGCTTGTCCCCCTCCCGCCCACACTACGCCCACTTTTACACCTGACATGAGTGGGGAAAAGTAGCAGATTGTGGTGCAACAGTTAATATAGGCATATTTCGGGATAATAAATGACCCTCATTATCTTCTATATACTGTAAATGTTCTACAATAAAAACTGAGTAATCAAACTAAAATGAAATAAATATTCTAATTCAAACGCTTAACTAATACATACATGATAGCAGAAACATACTGAAAAATATCCGAATATCTGATTCATTTTCAACATATATAATGGAATCTTTAAGTATCAAAAATGTAGAATTTACTAAGACATAAAAAAATGTAGCCTAACCTGCTGCATTTGTTCTGTACACAATATTATCTATTGAATTACTCAAACCGCTATTGTACAACATTATTGTTCCCAAAGACACATCTGATCGACTTTATAGAGACAATCACTGCAAAACTACTTCTTTTACTAATAATAACAGCAATGTCACTAATAAATTTTCTGCTTCTCTAAGCAATTTGGCTATGGGATCTTGTTTTGTAGCTTCAGAAAACTCAACATAATTTTCTTTATTTTGTGCTGTTTAAAAACACAGCTTGTTGGAAAAGGCATTTTGTAAAATAATTACCTGTGGTGCCTATCTCTCTTTGTCACATTTTGTATCAGTTGTAAAGTCATTTTCTCATTAAACACCAAAATCCCATTGAAGGTCAGTTCATAGCCTAGGATCCCTCTGTCTGTAGGATTAAGGTTGGTGGTTTACAAAGCTCTGCTCTTTGGAGAATGGAGATATTTTGAAGGATTTGTGAGCATAGGTTTTTGGCAATGTGATTGTTCCTTCTCTGATAATTATGTTTCACTTGAGCGTTCTGTTATAAATGATAAATAGAAAATGAATAAATCAAAGCCATAGAGGTTAATTAGCCCTACAGTTTACATGCAGAAGTCAAAGATTTGGTTTGTTTTAGCTTGGCTATTAATTTTGTACATCTAAACCACCAAACGTTTCAGAAACAGTTTCCTGGAGATATATATGTTTTTCTGAATTCATCACAATTTAATGCATTCAAATTGTTCATGTTTGAACCTTTAAATATTATATGATGTACTGTATATATAGCCACAAATTATGTTGTTTGTTTTGTATATAGAATTATTTAATTAATCAGGTTTATTTATTTAAAATGAAGATGACCATTTTATATTTTTTCCCTCTCTCGTATGTGTGTGTGCTGTGGCATTAGTAGGCGACCCAAGCACCATATTAGTAAGTAGCACCTGAAACGTATCATTTTTTGACTGCCCATATACTGCTCCCACCTTCTGTTCTACACTCAATACATTCAAAGGAAACCATTGGCAGAACATGTTGAGGTTTAGTAGGACAGCACCTAGCCTTATGTATTCTTAATCATTATTTAGTTTTAAGGAGGACGGTATTACCTGTTTCTTATGTCCCAGTCGGGTCTGTCATGTCTCTAATAATGTAGCATTTGCACTTCGTATTAAAGCTGATGTCAGCCTGTATTTGTGGGCAGGGCGTCAGTACCCTATATATACCTGCCAATCCCTATCCTCCGATTGTGTGTCTCACTTACGTTGTAGGAGGAGCCACATCTAGCTGCCGGCACGAGCAAGCTTCACGTCTGTTTTTCCAAGTGCGACTTGCTAAACAGCGCTACGATCCTAAGAGAGGTCCTTCGTTTCCAAGTAAATTCCTGGAGCATGGAGCTCCCGTATACTCATGGCCGCGGGCAGTAGCACTCCTCCTGCGGTCCCAGGTGGAACGCACCCACTTCCGCCCGTCCTCCTCAGGCACTTCCAGCCGAGCACCGAGTGTATCACCTCCCACACACGTCCGTCGATCACACACAGCACTCACTTGGGGACTGCACATTCCAGACGCAGGAGGGCCTACGGCCCTGGGCCCCCCCCCCTGCAAGCGGCCAAGAGCACGCCACACGCCCACGTCGCCCAGACCACTTTAAAACATTCACCCCAGTCAATAAAAAAAAAAAGTCACCCCAGCAGAGATGCATATATAGCAGAGGCGGCACAGGTAGGAAGCAGTGGGCACATTAGTTACCGGCGTTACGCCGGGCAATGGCAGCCCAGCTTCCAGTCTGTGTCAGGGGCAATTTTGTGTTTTATATTCATAAATTAAATTAACAGCACATGGGTCAGTTAAAGTTTATTTGGACCATGCAGGCCGAGATTGCTTCACGATATGGAGGCGGGGCTTCACATTGCCAGCAGGTGTCAGGGGTCCAAGATTGCGCGTTGTAGGCTCACCAACTCCAAACGCATGCCAGCTGGGAGGATTCGACAGCGACGCGCGATTAGTTTCAAACAGGCCGCTTTTTATCCGGTCCGTCCGAGTTCAGTCACCACAAATACCGTATATTTAAATTGTCTGTCGCCTGGATCACCCAGGCCGAATTAAACATATTTTACATGTCACCTGGATCGTCCAGGCCGAGTTTAATGTTGTATGTCACCTGGATCGTCCAGGCCGAGTTTTATGTAGTATGTCACCTGGATCGTCCAGGCCGAGCTTTATGTAGTATGTCACCTGGATCGTCCAGGCTGAGTTTTATGTAGTATGTCACCTGGATCGTCCAGGCCGAGTTTTATGTAGTATGTCACCTGGATCGTCCAGGCCGAATTTTATGTAGTATGTCACCTGGATCGTCCAGGCCGAGTTTTATGTAGTATGTCACCTGGATCGTCCAGGCCAAGTTTAATGTTGTATGTCACCTGGATCGTCCAGGCCGTGCTAAATGTTGTATGTCGACTGGATCGTCCAGGTTCAGCTACCACTGATACCACGTCACATCATTTGTCTTGCCTCTGGGTCACCCCAGGAAGAGCTAAATGTTGGGCGACAACTGGACCTTCAAGTTAGCCATTGCTGTTTCCACGCCATATGTCATATTGAGTCCACCACACCCCACTTCAGTCTATCCAGGCTCGGCTTTTAGTTAGGAGTCTGACGGATGGTCAAGGGGTCTCACGGTCTTCATCCTATTCCCACGGTTACGTTATTCAGCTTACTTAATGTTTCCCCCAGATTCCTAGAAGTGTCTCCAGTCACTATCATTCTCAAAGCAGGCAAAGCCCCGCAAGGTAAGAAATACGCAACAAGGGTAATGGCACCTGTAGGTTCTATTCTTGCATATTCCAGTCTGTACATACTTTGTTAGCTCTTATTGTTGGTTTTTCTGTTAGCGGCAATCCAGATCGAGTCATTTCGCCAAAGTCCGGTTCAGTTAAAGGCGGATCCACGATGTCACAGGTGTCCGACATAGAGAATAATGTCTCTACCCTAGGCTCATCGGTTTCAGGCCGGGTCAATAACAGGTCCCTCCGGAGCTGAACCATCCCAAAACTAATTGCCGAGTTGAACAAAAAAAGGTATCCGGTATCCAGCATCTGCCAGAAAAGTAGAACTTTATAGACTACTAATGTCAGTGGCCGGGCCCTCAGGGGAACAAACTTCCCTTTCATCAATTCAGCTTTCGTTGACCCAACTCCAATCCTCTATTAGTAGCTTAGTTAGTTCCGTCTCAGACATCCAGTCCAGAGTTGAGGCCCTGGAAGGTCAGCCGTCAACATCCGGTCAAAGCCAGGCATCAGCACTCTGCCCTCCCCACAGCCTCTCCCAGGTACTCACATACCTACCCCCCAAATTTCCCTAACTCACTTTCTGCCAGACAGTCTCAAAAAGGATATTGTGGCAGGGAGGGATATAAACTTAGCATTTATCCTTATAGCGTCCCAAGATGTTCCAGACAATCATGTGATTAATTGTGGGGATGTGTCGATAGTCATGAAAGCAAAAGACGCGCCCTTTAATAGGAAGTTGACCATTCCTGAATTCATGCTAGCTTTCAGCATATACAGGGATGTGGTCTGTTCAGCCCAGCCAGATAGGAGGGAAGAACTGGATAGATACCTATATCGGGTCACCGACCTGTGTCAGAAATATGGTGGATCAGCTTTTTACGATTACCACCGATCCTTTTCCGCCAAAGCAGAAGCAGCGCTCTCTCAATTTCAGTTCATCACTAATTGGGCGGAGATGGACATGGAACTATTCTGCCGGCACTTTGCGGGTCTCCGGGCCCCCACCTGCTCAAATTGCCAATCCATATTTCACTCCACTGAATGGCGCCCGAACTCCAACCCTTTCATGCCGCAAGGGGCGTGGCCTGGTCCCTCCGGTACTCAGGGGAATTCTAGCACAGTCAACAAACTAGGCAGGCCCATAGTGTACCTCGGCAAGAGCCAATTATGCAATAATTTCAATCTGGGAAGTTGTGCCTTCAATGCGTGCAGAGCCCTACATATTTGTTCATTATGTTTTAGAGCCCACCCTCGTTCCTCGTGCCCTAGGAAGGCTTCTAAGCAGTTATGACTGACTGACATCAATGTCGAACTGCTGTCGGTTCTCCTAAAAAATCATCCTGACCGAGACTTCATAGATTTTTTTATATCTGACTTCCATGAGGATTTTCATACAGGGTTAATTGCTCTTCCTCAAGCTAATTGGGAGGGTTGCAACCTGCTGTCAGCTAGTCATGACCATTATACGGTCGAGACACTGATCCAAGCAGAGGTCAATAAAGGTTTTTTGTTGGGCCCCTTCACTGATATCCCTTTTCAGCACTGGCGCCTTAACCCAATTGGTATTGTGTCCAAACAGTCGTCAAATAAAAAACATCTAATTTATAACCTGTCTGCTCCACATGCTTCGTCCACTCCAAGCCTGAATTCACTGATTCCATCAGACGAGTACTCAATGAGATATTCTTCTATCGACCAGGCAGTACAATTTATTTAGCTCTCAGGCAAGGGTTCTTGGCTCACAAAGGCAGACATAGCCGACGCTTTTAAGCTGCTGCCTATCCGGCCGCAGCTTTGGGATTATTACGGCATCAGATGGTCCAATATGTTTTACTTTGCAAACCGTCTCACTTTTCGCTGCAAAAGCAGTCCCTGGCTTTTTGACCAGCTAGCAGAGGCTCTCCACTGGATATTGGTTAACCACGGTGATTTGCCAATGGTCATCCACTACCTGGACGACTTCCTGATAGTCGAGAAACAGCATCCCCACCTGGCGGGCCTAGCTACGTTGAAGGAAACCTTCAAACAATTACAGGTCCCGATAGCTCAGAATAAGACAGAAGGGCCAGCCACCCAGGTCACCTTCGTAGGTATCATTCTGGATACGGTCCGGATGGAAGCCAGGCTTCCAGCAGAGAAGTTAACCAAGATCCGAGCAGCCATAGCCAAAGCCGTGCTTGTAAATTCCATCACCAAAACGGAACTCCAGTCTCTTTTGGGGATGCTCAATTTTGCGACCAGGGTCATGCCTCAAGGCAAATCATTCATGTTGAGGTTGCTTCAGCTTCTTCCTGAAGCTCAGGATCAGGACAGCACCATTTCCCTAGATAGTCATGCCAGAGCAGATCTGACCATGTGGAAATCTTTTTTAACAAGCTGGAACGGCATTTCGTTATTCATTCCCCCTCGAACCTCGCTCTCACCCATTGTTTTTTTGGACGCAGCACGGTCAGCCGGGTTTGCAGCTATTTTCGGTAACCACTGGCTGTCTCCAGAGCTGAGCTCAGATACAGAATTTTTAAAATCATCCCCCCTCATAGAGCTTTATTAAATAGTAGCAGCTGCTCAAGTCTGGGGCGAACAGTGGGCCAACTCCTCCGTCCTGTTTGTCACGGATAGCCAGGCATTAGTCAACATCCTTGACAAACAAAGAGCTAAATCACCCAAAATCATGTCATTGCTGCGCAGACTAGTATGGTTATCCCTTTCTTTCAATTTACGTTTTTCAGGGGAACACATTCAGGGTCAGAAAAATGTAGCAGCAGATGCACTGTCCAGATTTAATTTTCCGGTTTTCTTTCAGGAGATGCCCGACGCGGGACCCCACGGGAGCCTCAATCCCGGCATACAACACCCTAGTGATGGGTTAGAATCTTTGATTTCAACAGGAAAACACCTTATAAGACAATCATTAGCCCCAAATACGTCCAGGAATTATAGAGCTGGGTTGAAAGCGTTTGATAGATTTTGACTTCTCTATCCTCAGGGCTTTTCTCTATCCTCAGGGATTTGTCTTCTGCCCTGGACGGCTATCCTTTTGGGCCCTTGACCAGCACGGTAATACAAGCAGCCATGTTTTTACGGCTTCCTCCCGCCAGGAGAGTTCACTGGCAGCTCTCCGGGACACGGCTGTCTCCGCAAAGAACAGCTGTCGTGGCATAATAACTATTATGTACTCAGCATTCCGTTGACCAAAACAAACCAGACAGGGCCACACACGGAAATAAAATATTTCCCTACCCAGAATAGGTGTCCAGTCCGGATCCTCAATAAATTATTATCTTTTTGCCCTCTCCAGGCCTACCCACATCCCGTGGCTCCCGGCACAACTCAGCCATAGTTCAGGTTCGGCATGCCTTACCCAAGTCCAAGACACGTTCAGCTCTGCCCATGAGTATTAAGGCTGATGTCAGCCTGTATTTGTAGGCAGGCCGTCAGTACCCTATATATACCTGCCAATCCCTATCCTCCGGTGGTGTGTCTCACTTACCCCTCCCTCCCACCCCTTTCTTCACACACACCAGGCCTAACCACGCCCATGGCTCCCGGCACAACTCAGCCATAGTTCAGGTTCGGCATGCCTTACCCACGTCCAAGACGTGTTCAGCCCTGCCCATAAATATATTAATACATGAATTAGATTGTTTAACAATCGCACAATACAATTGGTATATACTTTAATATTAATGATATGGTATTGCAGGTACTTTCTGTCAGTTTTAATCTGATTTTATGGGTTTTGGGTGTTATTGCTAATAAAGATATATATGAATTTTGGGTGGTAATCTTTGTCATTGGTTAACCCTGAATTATATAGGTGTTCTAGTCTATGTACAAATTTTGGCCTGCCTGCTAGAGATATAATGGGGAAGAGGAGAAAATGAGTGTCGTATTTCACAATGATGGCCATTTTGATTTTACTTTGTGAGCATGTGACACCACTTTATGTACTAAAAGAGAGCTGTAGTCCCTACAATTGTGCCTGAAAGGCCACATATTATTATCTGCCTGCAGAACTTTCACTCTTTAATGGTTTTGTTGACCATAATATTCAGAAAAATTCTTCCTGAGAGATGCCCATACAGAGCCATCACCATCCGCTTGTACAACATTTTTGCTATTACCCCTCAAATTTGCTCTAGCTCTGACAGCATTTGTGCCTACCCACCAACAGCAGCTATATTCTACATGGGTTCCATTGGCACACCACTTTAAAAGTGTGATTGCAAGAGATGGGTCCCAAACCAGATGAAGATGAAAAGAAAGACTCCCGCACTACACCAAATTACAAGCAGTGTTTTACTCTTTAATGTGTTGACTCCGAGCTCATATATTTTTTGAACCTTTCAGAGGACTGGAGTGCTGCACAGGAGGACTTGAAAGGAAAATGTAACAAACTTGACTCAGCACAGCCATGTCAAGAGAAACGAGCTGCTGAGCCATGCCCCCCTGGGGATGCAACCACATCCTTAGCAACAGGTTGCAATACTCAGTTTTTTTACGCAGCAGGCATGTGCTGGGGGATATTAGCAGTGAGCTGATTGCTCAGCTGCTCTGTTACTGTGTGCTAGTGTTTCTGACTAATCGAGTGCCATATCATGGACATATCAGGTTCTGATCCAGGACTTGGCGCTCCTATGCTTATTTGGATTATTAATGCTTATGACCCTGGTTTGTCTTCTGACCACTGTCTGTCTTTCATTTGGTATTGCATAGTCTGTCTGGTTCTGATCTCGGCTTGTCTTCTAACCACTCTTTGTCTCTCACTTGGAACTGCTTAGCCTGACTGGTTTTGGCCCAAATAAATACTACTTTGTATTGTGTTTATCTGTCTTTGTTTGTAGTCCGTATCTGTACTTATAGTAGGGACCATCGACCAGTTGTGGTCTAGCTATCTAGAAGTCGGTATGGAAAGCAGGCTGGGGACTAGTCTTAGGGATCACAGTCCTTGTCTGTCCTTACATACAATTGTTACAGAAGAACACTTCTTGTAAAGTGACTAGGAATGAGGGCATAGACCCTATGTAGCAGCGTTATTAGAAGGTGGGCACAAAGCGCACAAGGAAAATGCACATAAAACTATCCCAGCACTTTCTTCCTTCACCTCTTTTCCATTGATCCTATTTTGTCTCAAATTACAACTCTAGTACATTACTGAAACTTGGAAATATATAAATAAATTTTTTCTGTGTATCACAAGAGGTCAGTTATGTCCCTCCTCCTCTTCATGGTACTATGACAAGCTATAGGGCACGTGGCAGGAGTCTGCTGTGACATGTGTGCAGAAGGACAAAAATATTGTTAAGCTACATCATCTAATCAAGCCCCTCAGTCCTCATCTGGTCTCCAGACTAAAATGGAGCAGATTAAACAGGAGATTAACCCCTTGTTACTCAAGAGATCTGTGTCAGGATCGTTTACAAAGTGCTGCAGACTGATAAACTGTATATTTACTTTTAGCAATAATCTATATGTTTAGCTTTCACTTAAATTAATCAACACACTTAAACAGCACATAATAAACACTTAAACAGCACATAATAAACCAGTTATAGTGCCTGCTAGGGTTGATCATGCTGATTAAAACAACACTTTTGTTATATTTGTAGTTTACAGCGTTCCTAAGAAATCAGCATTTTCATTATTATGCACGTTAACTGGTTTGAGCATCAAGGAGCTGGTCAAAGTCTTGGAACACCACTGTTGTATTACTTAACCCCATCTGTGCACTCCCCCCTTCACTGTGATTGACAAGGCTATGGTACATCTCATTTTCATCAAGCAGCCCCAGGGTTAAAAAAAATATAATATGCAGCCATATAACCACAAAACACTTGCTCATATTGGTGAAAGAGTGGTCTTATAACTGTAATTTAATAAATAATAATGCCCAAAAAATCATTGGTATCAGTGTGCACAGAATATCATGTGTTCTACTAGGAATGCATGATTTTCTAATGTCCTGTGGATTATATGTAGTCCTGGCACTGATTGGTGGCAGTGTAGCTTCTGGACAAGGAAGAGGTCGCTGTGGTTGAACGACAGCATACTGACTTCAGGATCTTCCCAGCATCTGCTCTTTCCTTTTGTCAGTGAAGCTGGCGCATGTGCAGTCAGAATCTGACAGAAGAAGATTGTGAAATAAGTATACTCTCCGACCCAAACTGCCCTCTCTCCATTGTCCTGATGCTCCACTACCGCCAGTGAGTGCTGGGACTGAATGTAATCCACAGGACATTGTCAAATCATGCATTCCTAGTGGACACTGAAACAAATGATTAATTTAGCATTATTAGTGGTTCCACGCCATTGGATCTGTAGACATTCTTGTATCACATGTCAGAAAATGAATCCCCATCAGACAAAATCCTGTAAGATCTGTAAAATTATTGTTATGTGTATTATTAATTTATTTTGCTTGGAGGGTAATGGAGTAATTCATTCTTCTGAACACTGGTGGATGTAAATGGGACTGCCTAATGTACTGTTTAAAGAACATGTGCTTCTTGGATGTCTAGCCGTCAGTATATTACCTCATATCTTGCCAAAATATTTAATAGGATCTAGTGTAACGTATTTTTTACCCTATAAGACGCACCTGCCCATAAGACGCACCTGGTTTTAGAGGGTGAAAATAGGGGGGGGGGGGGATTTGAAAAAAGGTGTGTCAAAACTTTTAATAAAATAACAGACCAATATTTTAACAATGTAAACATTAACAGTAGTAACCAGCAGCATTAATAACCATTATTATTGACTTAAATGTCCAGGTACAGTACTCCTCTATTCATCAGGGAACCCCAAAAATTCCTCATCACTACTGTCCAGGTAATCACACTCTGTGGCTCAGTATCACTAGTATCGCTGCCTTCATATTCGTCGTACAGCATATTGTTCTCAGTGCCATCCAAGGCATTGCTAATTCCACACTTTTTAAAGGATCTGACGACGATTTAATCGTTGACTGCCTGCCATGATGTTTTTCACCCACTCACAGACGTGGGTGATGGTGGGCCTCTTCATCCGTCCAGTGGGAGTCAGGTCATGGTTCCCAGCTGCCATCCACTTGTTCCATTCCTCCCTCATGAACACTTTAAATGGCTTATTAATGGAAATGTCCAAAGGTTGTAGCTGGCTGGTAAGCCCCCCAGGAATTACCGCTAGATGGGTGTTCACTTCCTTAAATCTTGTTTTTGTGGATTCGGTGATATGTGCCCTAAACTGGTCAAGCACTAGTAGGGCAGGTTTCTTCAGAAGTCCTCCAGTGCGTTTGGACCACACCTTTTCGATCCATACTTTCATGCCATTTTCGTCCATCCACCCTTTGTCGGGAACATGGACAATCACTCCTCGTGGGATCACCTCTTTTGGCATGGTCTTCCTTTTAAAAATCAGCATTGGTGGCAGTTTGGTGCCATCTGCGCAGCAGGACAAGACAACCATGTAATGCGTTTTCTCGTGTCCAGAGGTCTTCACAGTTACGTTTTTTGCGCCTCTCATATCGACGGTCCTATTCGATGGAACATCGAAGGTTAACGGAACTTCATCCATGTTCCCAATCTGGCCTATTTCATAGCCATGTTTCTTTCTTGAATCCAGCACTAATTTATGAAAAGAAAGAATCTTGGAGTCATATTCTTTGGGAATTTTTTGTGCAATTCTTGTTTTGGTGCGCATAGCAAGGCCACATCTTCTCATAAATCTGTAGCACCATGATGCCGATCCAGTGAAGTCGTCAATGCCTTTCTCTGCAGCAAGACGTTTGGCTTCATAGATGATCATTTTTGTGGATACTGAGAAGCCGTTGTTCTTGTGACATGTGATCCACTCTTTCATGTCCACGTCTAGCTGTGGCCACTTTGCAGCACACCCACGAAACGTGTGTTTACTTTCTCCAACTGATCCTCTTGTTTCTTCTATGCACGAATCATCTTTTCAGTTGGATGCGGGCCAAAATGTCTCTCCGCTGCCCTGTTTCCATGCTCTTTGGCGTACTTTATCACCTCTAGTTTAAAAGGAATTTTATAAGAAAGCCTTTTCTACTTTGACATCACTCAGAAATGTACAGTATGTAGCAGGAGACTATGGTAATTTTCTGCAATAGAATACAGTAATGGAAGAACTGTTAGCACTACAATTATGGGGGTACTGTAGCTAAGAACATCAGTGGATGACAATATTATGGGGGAGATCTGCCACTAACACAATGTTATGGGGGGATATGCTGCTGACATACGGTACTGTACTTATTGGGAATGGGGGGGATCCAATTACACTTGAAGGTGTCATGCAGACATCCATGGAGCATGGTCCGTGAAATCCCGTCCTACTGAGTGCACGAAGGGCACAGCGTCATAGCAACCAATGACGCCATGCGCTTCGTGCACTCAGCAGGATGGCAGGCTGGGATATCATGGACAGTGCTCCACGGATGTCTGCCTGACGCCTTAATAAGGGGGTCACTTTATTAGGAGTGAGCTCAATTTATTAGGAGTGAGCTCACTTTATTAGGCGTGAGCTCACTTTATTAGGCGTGAGCTCACTTTATTAGGAGTGAGCTCACTTTATTAGGAGGGGGGCACGTTATTAAGAGGAGGGAACTTTATTAGGAGGAGGGCACTTTATTAGGAAGGGGGCTGTCAAGATTGGCATTATGCGCATTTCCTCCCCCCACTTCACATTTAAAATGCTGAAAGACATCCCTAAGGAATCCCAGTGTTAATAAAGTGCCACCCATAATAATAAAGTGGTGTGCCCTGCCAGAAAGACATCCCTAAGGACCCCACTGTTAATAAAGTGCCCACTTTATTAGGAGGTGGGCAGACTTCCCTGTCACACATGCCAGCTCTGCCCCTCGTCTTCCTGCTCCTGCGCTCCATTTCATCCTCCACAACAGGGCGGGCCGGTCCCTACAACCCAGCACTTACTGAGGCCAGCCGGCCCATACCAGGAACAGACCACCTTCACTATCTGCGGCGTATCGCAGCAACGCAGACACCCGCACCACTGCCTGCCGCCCGCCGGACATGTGAGCGCTGCGAGCGCTACAGACTGCAGGTACAGTCAAATACCATATACTGTAAGCGCCGGATATGCTTTTTTTTACCCCAGGTTTCATCTATATTCACCCCATACGACGCACTAACTTTCCCCCCCATTTTTTTGGGGGGGAGTGCATCTTATATATATATATATATATATATTAGGCAACCAGCAGGAAAGGTACCAGAAGGAAGATATGTGAGAGAGAGAGAGAGACAGAGAGAGATATATGGTGGAGAATGAAGGCAACTGGTTGCTAAGGGTAACTGCTGCATACATTTTGTTTTTTTGACTCAATAACCTGCTTATGTCCTGGATAAAGGCTGCTACATTGCTGCCCAGCCATGGAGGAGCTATTCAAACATTTGGTGCAGGTCAGTGCTGCCCAGCAGGAAACCAACCATCTGTTGCTGGAAAAGATCACAGTCCTGAGATAGAGTGTGTCAGCTCAGCCAAGGAATATGGACGAATGATCTGGGAATTTGAATGTAAAAATGGCAGTGCACAGCGCCTTGCAAAAAATGACCCCAGATCATGACATACAGGCTTATTTGAAAGGATTGTGGAAAGGGAGAAACTCCCTACTGCTGAATGGACTGAGGTTCTGGCTACTTATTTGACCGGGGATCCGCAAAAAGCATATTTTGATTAAACGGCGGAGCACGCCAAAGACTATGATATCCTTAACCCCTTATGGGCTGGGCTCATTTTCACATTAAGGACCAGGCCATTTTTTGCAAATCAGACCAGTGTCACTTTACGTGTGAATAACTTTAAAACACTTTTACTCATCCAGGCCATTCTAAGACAGTTTTTTCCATCACATATTGTACTTCATGACACTGGTAAAATTGAGTCAAAAAATTCTTTTTTATTAAAATAAAAAACAAATTTACCAAAAATGTGGAAAAATTAGCAAATTTCCAAGTTTCAATTTCTCTATTTCTATAATACATAGTAATACCTCCAAAAATAGTTATTACTTTACATTTCCCATATGTTTACTTCATGTTTGGATCATTTTGGAAATGACATTTAATTTTTTGGGGATGTTACAAGGCTTAGAAGTTTAGAAGCAAATCTTGAAATTTTTCAGAAATGATCAGAAAACTCACTTTTTAAGGACCAGTTCAGGTCTGAAGTCACTTTGTGAGGTTTACATAATATAAAACACCCAAAAATGACCACATTCTAGAAACTACACCCCTCAAGATATTCAAAACTAATTTTACAAATGTTGTTAACCATTTAGGTATTCCACAAGAGTTAATAGCAAATGGAGATCAAATTTCAGAATTTCGATTTTTTTGCCAAATTTTCCATTTTATTCAAGTAACAAAGCAAGGGTTAACAACCAAACAAAACTCAATAGTTATGGCCCCTGATTCTGTAGTTTACATAAACACCCCATATGTGGTCATAAACAGCTGTACGGGCACAAGTCAGGGCACAGAGGGAAAGGAATGACATACGTTTTTCTTGACACCATGTCCCATTTGAAGCACCCCTAGAGTAGAAACTCCAAAAAAGTGACCCCATTTTGAAAACTACAGGATAGGGTGGCAGTTTTGTTGGTACTATTTCACGGTACATATGATTTTTGGTTGCTCTATATTACACTTTTTGTCAGGCAAGGTAACAAGAAATAGCTGTTTTGGCACCGTTTTAATTTTTTGTTATTTACAACATTCATCTGACAGGTTAGGTTATGTGTAGAGTTGAGCGAACACCTGGATGTTCGGGTTCGAGAAGTTCGGCCGAACATCCCGGAAATGTTCGGGTTCGGGATCCGAACCCGATCCGAACTTCGTCCCGAACCCGAACCCCATTGAAGTCAATGGGGACCCGAACTTTTCGGCACTAAAAAGGCTGTAAAACAGCCCAGGAAAGAGCTAGAGGGCTGCAAAAGGCAGCAACATGTAGGTAAATCCCCTGCAAACAAATGTGGATAGGGAAATGAATTAAAATAAAAATTAAATAAATAAAAATTAACCAAAATCAATTGGAGAGAGGTTCCATAGCAGAGAATCTGGCTTCCCGTCACCCACCACTGGAACAGTCCATTCTCAGATATTTAGGCCCCGGCACCCAGGCAGAGGAGAGAGGTCCCGTAACAGAGAATCTGTCTTCATGTCAGCAGAGAATTAGTCTGCATGTCATAGCAGAGAATGAGGCTTCACGTCAGCCACCACTGCAACAGTCCATTGGCATATATTTAGGCCCAGCACCCAGGCAGAGGAGGGAGGTCCCGTAACAGAGAATCTGTCTTCATGTCAGCAGAGAATTAGTCTGCATGTCATAGCAGAGAATGAGGCTTCACGTCAGCCACCACTGCAACAGTCCATTGGCATATATTTAGGCCCAGCACACACACAGGCAGAGGAGAGAGGTCCCGTAACAGAGAATCTGTCTTCATGTCAGCAGAGAATTAGTCTGCATGTCATAGCAGAGAATGAGGCTTCACGTCAGCCACCACTGCAACAGTCCATTGGCATATATTTAGGCCCAGCACACACACAGGCAGAGGAGAGAGGTCCCGTAACAGAGAATCTGGCTTCATGTCAGCAGAGAATCAGTCTGCATGTCATAGCAGAGAATGAGGCTTCACGTCAGCCACCACTGCAACAGTCCATTGGCATATATTTAGGCCCAGCACACACACAGGCAGAGGAGAGAGGTCCCGTAACAGAGGATCTGGCTTCATGTCAGCAGAGAATCAGTCTGCATGTCATAGCAGAGAATCAGGCTTCACGTCAGCCACCACTGCAACAGTCCATTGTCATAAATTTAGGCCCAGCACCCAGGCAGAGGAGAGAGGTCCCGTAACAGACAATCTGGCTTCATGTCAGCAGAGAATTAGTCTGCATGTCATAGCAGAGAATCAGGCTTCACGTCAGCCACCACTGCAACAGTCCATTGGCATATATTTAGGCCTAGCACACAGGCAGAGGAGAGAGGTCCCGTAACAGACAATCTGGCTTCATGTCAGCAGAGAATCAGTCTGCATGTCATAGCAGAGAATGAGGCTTCACGTCACCCACCACTGCAACAGTCCATTGGCATATATTTAGGCCTAGCACACAGGCAGAGCAGAGAGGTCCCGTAACAGACAATCTGGCTTCATGACAGCAGAGAATCAGTCTGCATGTCATAGCAGAGAATGAGGCTTCACGTCACCCACCACTGCAACAGTCCATTGGCATATATTTAGGCCTAGCACACAGGCAGAGCAGAGAGGTCCCGTAACAGACGATCTGGCTTCATGTCAGCAGAGAATCAGTCTGCATGTCATAGCAGAGAATGAGGCTTCACGTCAGCCACCACTGCAACAGTCCATTGGCATATATTTAGGCCCAGCACCCAGGCAGAGGAGGGAGGTCCCGTAACAGAGAATCTGTCTTCATGTCAGCAGAGAATTAGTCTGCATGTCATAGCAGAGAATGAGGCTTCACGTCAGCCACCACTGCAACAGTCCATTGGCATATATTTAGGCCCAGCACACACACAGGCAGAGGAGAGAGGTCCCGTAACAGAGAATCTGTCTTCATGTCAGCAGAGAATTAGTCTGCATGTCATAGCAGAGAATGAGGCTTCACGTCAGCCACCACTGCAACAGTCCATTGGCATATATTTAGGCCCAGCACACACACAGGCAGAGGAGAGAGGTCCCGTAACAGACAATCTGGCTTCATGTCAGCAGAGAATTAGTCTGCATGTCATAGCAGAGAATGAGGCTTCACGTCACCCACCACTGCAACAGTCCATTGGCATATATTTAGGCCCAGCACACACACAGGCAGAGGAGGGAGGTCCCGTAACAGAGAATCTGTCTTCATGTCAGCAGAGAATTAGTCTGCATGTCATAGCAGAGAATGAGGCTTCACGTCAGCCAACACTGCAACAGTCCATTGGCATATATTTAGGCCCAGCACACACACAGGCAGAGGAGAGAGGTCCCGTAACAGAGGATATGGCTTCATGTCAGCAGAGAATCAGTCTGCATGTCATAGCAGAGAATCAGGCTTCACGTCAGCCACCACTGCAACAGTCCATTGTCATAAATTTAGGCCCAGCACCCAGGCAGAGGAGAGAGGTCCCGTAACAGAGAATCTGGCTTCATGTCAGCAGAGAATCAGTCTTCATATCATAGCAGAGAATCAGGCTTCACGTCACCCACCACTGTAAGAGTCAATTTTCATAAATTTAGGCCCAGAACCCAGGCAGAGGAGAAAGGTCCCGTAACAGACAATCTGGCTTCATGTCAGCAGAGAATCAGTCTTCATATCATAGCAGAGAATCAGGCTTCACGTCACCCACCACTGCAACAGTCCATTGGCATATATTTAGGCCTAGCACACAGGCAGAGCAGAGAGGTCCCGTAACAGACAATCTGGCTTCATGTCAGCAGAGAATCAGTCTGCATGTCATAGCAGAGAATGAGGCTTCACGTCACCCACCACTGCAACAGTCCATTGGCATATATTTAGGCCCAGAACCCAGGCAGAGGAGAAAGGTCCCGTAACAGACAATCTGGCTTCATGTCAGCAGAGAATTAGTCTGCATGTCATAGCAGAGAATCAGGCTTCACGTCAGCCACCACTGCAACAGTCCATTGGCATATATTTAGGCCTAGCACACAGGCAGAGGAGAGAGGTCCCGTAACAGACAATCTGGCTTCATGTCAGCAGAGAATCAGTCTGCATGTCATAGCAGAGAATGAGGCTTCACGTCACCCACCACTGCAACAGTCCATTGGCATATATTTAGGCCTAGCACACAGGCAGAGCAGAGAGGTCCCGTAACAGACAATCTGGCTTCATGACAGCAGAGAATCAGTCTGCATGTCATAGCAGAGAATGAGGCTTCACGTCACCCACCACTGCAACAGTCCATTGGCATATATTTAGGCCTAGCACACAGGCAGAGCAGAGGGGTCCCGTAACAGACAATCTGGCTTCATGACAGCAGAGAATCAGTCTGCATGTCATAGCAGAGAATGAGGCTTCACGTCACCCACCACTGCAACAGTCCATTGGCATATATTTAGGCCTAGCACACAGGCAGAGCAGAGAGGTCCCGTAACAGACGATCTGGCTTCATGTCAGCAGAGAATCAGTCTGCATGTCATAGCAGAGAATGAGGCTTCACGTCAGCCACCACTGCAACAGTCCATTGGCATATATTTAGGCCCAGCACCCAGGCAGAGGAGGGAGGTCCCGTAACAGAGAATCTGTCTTCATGTCAGCAGAGAATTAGTCTGCATGTCATAGCAGAGAATGAGGCTTCACGTCAGCCACCACTGCAACAGTCCATTGGCATATATTTAGGCCCAGCACACACACAGGCAGAGGAGAGAGGTCCCGTAACAGAGAATCTGTCTTCATGTCAGCAGAGAATTAGTCTGCATGTCATAGCAGAGAATGAGGCTTCACGTCAGCCACCACTGCAACAGTCCATTGGCATATATTTAGGCCCAGCACACACACAGGCAGAGGAGAGAGGTCCCGTAACAGACAATCTGGCTTCATGTCAGCAGAGAATTAGTCTGCATGTCATAGCAGAGAATGAGGCTTCACGTCACCCACCACTGCAACAGTCCATTGGCATATATTTAGGCCCAGCACACACACAGGCAGAGGAGGGAGGTCCCGTAACAGAGAATCTGTCTTCATGTCAGCAGAGAATTAGTCTGCATGTCATAGCAGAGAATGAGGCTTCACGTCAGCCACCACTGCAACAGTCCATTGGCATATATTTAGGCCCAGCACACACACAGGCAGAGGAGAGAGGTCCCGTAACAGAGGATATGGCTTCATGTCAGCAGAGAATCAGTCTGCATGTCATAGCAGAGAATCAGGCTTCACGTCAGCCACCACTGCAACAGTCCATTGTCATAAATTTAGGCCCAGCACCCAGGCAGAGGAGAGAGGTCCCGTAACAGAGAATCTGGCTTCATGTCAGCAGAGAATCAGTCTTCATATCAAAGCAGAGAATCAGGCTTCACGTCACCCACCACTGTAAGAGTCAATTTTCATAAATTTAGGCCCAGAACCCAGGCAGAGGAGAAAGGTCCCGTAACAGACAATCTGGCTTCATGTCAGCAGAGAATCAGTCTTCATATCATAGCAGAGAATCAGGCTTCACGTCACCCACCACTGCAACAGTCCATTGGCATATATTTAGGCCTAGCACACAGGCAGAGCAGAGAGGTCCCGTAACAGACAATCTGGCTTCATGACAGCAGAGAATCAGTCTGCATGTCATAGCAGAGAATCAGGCTTCACGTCAGCCACCACTGCAACAGTCCATTGTCATAAATTTAGGCCCAGCACCCAGGCAGAGGAGAGAGGTCCCGTAACAGACAATCTGGCTTCATGTCAGCAGAGAATTAGTCTGCATGTCATAGCAGAGAATCAGGCTTCATGTCAGCCACCACTGCAACAGTCCATTGGCATATATTTAGGCCTAGCACACAGGCAGAGGAGAGGTTCATTCAACTTTGGGTAGCATCGCAATATAATGGTAAAATGAAAATAAAAATAGGATTGAATGAGGAAGTGCCCTGGAGTCCAATAATATATGGTTATGGGGAGGTAGTTAATGTCTAATCTGGACAAGGGACGGACAGGTCCTGTGGGATCCATGCCTGGTTCATTTTTATGAACGTCAGCTTGTCCACATTGGCTGTAGACAGGCGGCTGCGTTTGTCTGTAATGACGCCCCCTGCCGTGCTGAATACACGTTTAGACAAAACGCTGGCTGCCGGGCAGGCCAGCACCTCCAAGGCATAAAAGGCTAGCTCTGGCCACGTGGACAATTTAGAGACCCAGAAGTTGAATGGGGCCGAACCATCAGTCAGTACGTGGAGGGGTGTGCACACGTACTGTTCCACCATGTTAGTGAAATGTTGCCTCCTGCTAACACGTTGCGTATCAGGTGGTGGTGCAGTTAGCTGTGGCGTGTTGACAAAAGTTTTCCACATCTCTGCCATGCTAACCCTGCCCTCAGAGGAGCTGGCCGTGACACAGCTGCCTTGGCGACCTCTTGCTCCTCCTCTACCTTGGCCTTGGGCTTCCACTTGTTCCCCTGTGACATTTGGGAATGCTCTCAGTAGCGCGTCTACCAACGTGCGCTTGTACTCGCGCATCTTCCTATCACGCTCCAGTGCAGGAAGTAAGGTGGGCACATTGTCTTTGTAGCGTGGATCCAGCAGGGTGGCAACCCAGTAGTCCGCACAGGTTAAAATGTGGGCAACTCTGCTGTCGTTGCGCAGGCACTGCAGCATGTAGTCGCTCATGTGTGCCAGGCTGCCCAGGGATAAGGACAAGCTGTCCTCTGTGGGAGGCGTATCGTCATCGTCCTGCCTTTCCCCCCAGCCACGCACCAGTGATGGACCCGAGCTGCGTTGGGTGCCACCCCGCTGTGACCATGCTTCATCCTCATCCTCCTCCACCTCCTCCTCATCCTCGTCCTCCTCGTCCTCCAGTAGTGGGCCCTGGCTGGCCACATTTGTACCTGGCCTCTGCTGTTGCCAAAAACCTCCCTCTGAGTCACTTCGAAGAGACTGGCCTGAAAGTGCTAAAAATGACCCCTCTTCCTCCTCCTCCTCCTCCTCCTCCTGGGCCACCTCCTCTTCCATCATCGCCCTAAGTGTTTTCTCAAGGAGACATAGAAGTGGTATTGTAACGCTGATAACGGTGTCATCGCCACTGGCCATGTTGGTGGAGTACTCGAAACAGCGCAACAGGGCACACAGGTCTCGCATGGAGGCCCAGTCATTGGTGGTGAAGTGGTGCTGTTCTGTAGTGCGACTGACCCGTGCGTGCTGCAGCTGAAACTCCACTATGGCCTGCTGCTGCTCGCACAGTCTGTCCAGCATGTGCAAGGTGGAGTTCCACCTGGTGGGCACGTCGCATATGAGGCGGTGAGCGGGAAGGCCGAAGTTACGCTGTAGCGCAGACAGGCGAGCAGCAGCAGGATGTGAACGCTGGAAGCGCGAACAGACGGCCCGCACTTTATGCAGCAGCTCTGACATGTCGGGGTAGTTGTGAATGAACTTCTGCACCACCAAATTCAGCACATGCGCCAAGCAAGGGATGTGCGTCAAATTGGCTAGTCCCAGAGCTGCAACGAGATTTCGCCCATTATCACACACCACCAGGCCGGGCTTGAGGCTCACCGGCAGCAACCACTCGTCGGTCTGTTGTTCTATACCCCGCCACAACTCCTGTGCGGTGTGGGGCCTGTCCCCCAAACATATGAGTTTCAGAATGGCCTGCTGACGTTTACCCCGGGCTGTGCTGAAGTTGGTGGTGAAGGTGTGTGGCTGACTGGATGAGCAGGTGGAAGAAGAGGAGGAGGAAGCCGAGAAGGAGGAGGTGGCAACAGGAGGCAAAGAATGTTGCCCTGCGATCCTTGGCGGCGGAAGGACGTGCGCCAAACAGCTCTCCGCCTGGGGCCCAGCTGCCACTACATTTACCCAGTGTGCAGTTAGGGAGATATAGCGTCCCTGGCCGTGCTTACTGGTCCACGTATCTGTGGTTAGGTGGACCTTGCCACAGATGGCGTTGCGCAGTGCACACTTGATTTTATCGGATACTTGGTTGTGCAGGGAAGGCACGGCTCTCTTGGAGAAGTAGTGCCGGCTGGGAACAACATACTGTGGGACAGCAAGCGACATGAGCTGTTTGAAGCTGTCTGTGTCCACCAGCCTAAATGACAGCATTTCATAAGCCAGTAGTTTAGAAATGCTGGCATTCAGGGCCAGGGATCGAGGGTGGCTAGGTGGGAATTTACGCTTTCTATCAAATGTTTGTGAGATGGAGAGCTGAACGCTGGCGTGTGACATGGTTGAGACGCTTGGTGACGGAGGTGGTGGTGGTGGTGTTGGTGGTACATCCCCTGTTTGCTGGGCGGCAGGTGCCAACGTTCCTCCAGAGGCGGAGGAAGAGGCCGAGGCGGCAGCAGCAGAATAGGCCGAGGCGGCAGCAGCAGAAGAGGTAGCAGGGGGAGCCTGAGTGACTTCCTTGGTTTTAAGGTGTTTACTCCACTGCAGTTCATGCTTTGCATGCAGGTGCCTGGTCATGCAGGTTGTGCTCAGGTTCAGAACGTTAATGCCTTGCTTCAGGCTCTGATGGCACAGCGTGCAAACCACTCGGGTCTTGTCGTCAGCACATTGTTTGAAGAAGTGCCATGCCAGGGAACTCCTTGAAGCTGCCTTTGGGGTGCTCGGTCCCAGATGGCGGCGGTCAGTAGCAGGCGGAGTCTCTTGGCGGCGGGTGTTCTGCTTTTGCCCACTGCTCCCTCTTTTGCTACGCTGTTGGCTCGGTCTCACCACTGCCTCTTCCTCCGAACTGTGAAAGTCAGTGGCACGACCTTCATTCCATGTGGGGTCTAGGACCTCATCGTCCCCTGCATCGTCTTCCACCCAGTCTTGATCCCTGACCTCCTGTTCAGTCTGCACACTGCAGAAAGACGCAGCAGTTGGCACCTGTGTTTCGTCATCATCAGAGACATGCTGAGGTGGTATTCCCATGTCCTCATCATCAGGAAACATAAGTGGTTGTGCGTCAGTGCATTCTATGTCTTTCACCGCTGGGGAAGGGCTAGGTGGATGCCCTTGGGAAACCCTGCCAGCGGAGTCTTCAAACAGCATAAGAGACTGCTGCATAACTTGAGGCTGAGACAGTTTCCCTGGTATGCATGGGGGTGATGTGACAGACTGATGGGGTTGGTTTTCAGGCGCCATCTGTGCGCTTTCTGCAGAAGACTGGGTGGGAGATAATGTGAACGTGCTGGATCCACTGTCGGCCACCCAATTGACTAATGCCTGTACCTGCTCAGGCCTTACCATCCTTAGAACGGCATTGGGCCCCACCATATATCGCTGTAAATTCTGGCGGCTACTGGGACCTGAGGTAGTTGGTACACTAGGACGTGTGGATGTGGCAGAACGGCCACGTCCTCTCCCAGCACCAGAGGGTCCACTAACACCACCACGACCATGTCCACGTCCGCGTCCCTTACTAGATGTTTTTCTCATTGTTATGGTTCACCACAACAACAAATATATTATTTGGCCCAATGTATTGTATTCAAATTCAGCGGGATATAAATTTGAGGCCTAGTATTTAGGCGCTGGGTGACCGGTATGGATTTAGTGACAGAATTAGACTTGGAAATGCACAGAAGCGTGTGTGTGAAGTTATTCTGAATGACCCTATGTGCACCTTCAATATGATCTACCCTTTTAGGGATAGATTTCAAATAGCTCTGATATAGCAGAAACGACTAAATTATGAAATTGCTAAATTGGGAATTGTATTTCAACCCAGAACAAAAAATGTGCTTTGACGGACACTAAATAACTTTCCCAGCCACAACAGGACAGCGGTAACGAGAGATTTAGCGGGATATAAATTTGAGGCCTAGTATTTAGGCGCTGGGTGACAGGTATGGGTTTAGTGACAGAATTAGATTTGGAAATGCACAGTAGCGGGTGTGTGAAGTTATTCTGAATGACCCTATGTGCACCTTGAATATTATATACCCTTTTAGGGATAGATTTCAAATAGCTCTGATATAGCAGAAACCACTAAATTATGAAATTGCTAAATTGGGAATTGTATTTCAACCCAGAACAAGAAATGTGCTTGAACGGACACTAAATAACTCGCCCAGCTACAGCACTAGGGACAGATTTAGCGGGATATAAATTTGAGGCCTAGTATTTAGGCGCTGGGTGACAGGTATGGGTTTAGTGCCAGAATTAGACTTGGAAATACACAGTAGCGGGTGTGTGTGAAGTTATTCTGAATGACCCAATGTGCACCTTGAATATTATATACCCTTTTAGGGATAGATTTCAAATAGCTCTGATATAGCAGAAACCACTAAATTATGAAATTGCTAAATTGGGAATTGTATTTCAACCCAGAACAAGAAATGTGCTTGAACGGACACTAAATAACTCGCCCAGCTACAGCACTAGGGACAGATTTAGCGGGATATAAATTTGAGGCCTAGTATTTAGGCGCTGGGTGACAGGTATGGGTTTAGTGCCAGAATTAGACTTGGAAATACACAGTAGCGGGTGTGTGTGAAGTTATTCTGAATGACCCAATGTGCACCTTGAATATTATATACCCTTTTAGGGATAGATTTCAAATAGCTCTGATATAGCAGAAACCACTAAATTATGAAATTGCTAAATTGGGAATTGTATTTCAACCCAGAACAAGAAATGTGCTTGAACGGACACTAAATAACTCGCCCAGCTACAGCACTAGGGACAGATTTAGCGGGATATAAATTTGAGGCCTAGTATTTAGGCGCTGGGTGACAGGTATGGGTTTAGTGCCAGAATTAGACTTGGAAATACACAGTAGCGGGTGTGTGTGAAGTTATTCTGAATGACCCAATGTGCACCTTGAATATTATATACCCTTTTAGGGATAGATTTCAAATAGCTCTGATATAGCAGAAACCACTAAATTATGAAATTGCTAAATTGGGAATTGTATTTCAACCCAGAACAAGAAATGTGCTTGAACGGACACTAAATAACTCGCCCAGCTACAGCACTAGGGACAGATTTAGCGGGATATAAATTTGAGGCCTAGTATTTAGGCGCTGGGTGACAGGTATGGGTTTAGTGCCAGAATTAGACTTGGAAATACACAGTAGCGGGTGTGTGTGAAGTTATTCTGAATGACCCAATGTGCACCTTGAATATTATATACCCTTTTAGGGATAGATTTCAAATAGCTCTGATATAGCAGAAACCACTAAATTATGAAATTGCTAAATTGGGAATTGTATTTCAACCCAGAACAAGAAATGTGCTTGAACGGACACTAAATAACTCGCCCAGCTACAGCACTAGGGACAGATTTAGCGGGATATAAATTTGAGGCCTAGTATTTAGGCGCTGGGTGACAGGTATGGGTTTAGTGCCAGAATTAGACTTGGAAATACACAGTAGCGGGTGTGTGTGAAGTTATTCTGAATGACCCAATGTGCACCTTGAATATTATATACCCTTTTAGGGATAGATTTCAAATAGCTCTGATATAGCAGAAACCACTAAATTATGAAATTGCTAAATTGGGAATTGTATTTCAACCCAGAACAAGAAATGTGCTTGAACGGACACTAAATAACTCGCCCAGCTACAGCACTAGGGACAGATTTAGCGGGATATAAATTTGAGGCCTAGTATTTAGGCGCTGGGTGACAGGTATGGGTTTAGTGCCAGAATTAGACTTGGAAATACACAGTAGCGGGTGTGTGTGAAGTTATTCTGAATGACCCAATGTGCACCTTGAATATTATATACCCTTTTAGGGATAGATTTCAAATAGCTCTGATATAGCAGAAACCACTAAATTATGAAATTGCTAAATTGGGAATTGTATTTCAACCCAGAACAAGAAATGTGCTTGAACGGACACTAAATAACTCGCCCAGCTACAGCACTAGGGACAGATTTAGCGGGATATAAATTTGAGGCCTAGTATTTAGGCGCTGGGTGACAGGTATGGGTTTAGTGCCAGAATTAGACTTGGAAATACACAGTAGCGGGTGTGTGTGAAGTTATTCTGAATGACCCAATGTGCACCTTGAATATTATATACCCTTTTAGGGATAGATTTCAAATAGCTCTGATATAGCAGAAACCACTAAATTATGAAATTGCTAAATTGGGAATTGTATTTCAACCCAGAACAAGAAATGTGCTTGAACGGACACTAAATAACTCGCCCAGCTACAGCACTAGGGACAGATTTAGCGGGATATAAATTTGAGGCCTAGTATTTAGGCGCTGGGTGACAGGTATGGGTTTAGTGCCAGAATTAGACTTGGAAATACACAGTAGCGGGTGTGTGTGAAGTTATTCTGAACGACCCAATGTGCACCTTGAATATTATATACCCTTTTAGGGATAGATTTCAAATAGCTCTGATATAGCAGAAACCACTAAATTATGAAATTGCTAAATTGGGAATTGTATTTCAACCCAGAACAAGAAATGTGCTTGAACGGACACTAAATAACTCGCCCAGCTACAGCACTAGGGACAGATTTAGCGGGATATAAATTTGAGGCCTAGTATTTAGGCGCTGGGTGACAGGTATGGGTTTAGTGACAGAATTAGACTTGGAAATACACAGTAGCGGGTGTGTGTGAAGTTATTCTGAATGACCCAATGTGCACCTTGAATATTATATACCCTTTTAGGGATAGATTTCAAATAGCTCTGATATAGCAGAAACCACTAAATTATGAAATTGCTAAATTGGGAATTGTATTTCAACCCAGAACAAGAAATGTGCTTGAACGGACACTAAATAACTCGCCCAGCTACAGCACTAGGGACAGATTTAGCTGGATATAAATTTGAGGCCTAGTATTTAGGCGCTGGGTGACCGGTATGGATTTAGTGACAGAATTAGACTGGGATATGGCCAAAAAATAAACAGACTATTGCTGGTTAAATGCACTTGGTGTGACAGCTTCACCCTGATGTAGGCTTTAGCCAAAAAACAACCACACCATTGAGGGTTAAATGCACTTGGTGACAGGCGCAGCTTGCCCCTGATTTAGTATATGGCCAAAAAATGAACAGACTATTGCTGGTTAAATGCACTTGGTGTGACAGCTTCACCCTGATGTAGGCTTTAGCCAAAAAACAACCACACCATTGAGGGTTAAATGCACTTGGTGACAGGCGCAGCTTGCCCCTGATTTTGTATATGGCCAAAAAATGAACAGACTATTGCTGGTTAAATGCACTTGGTGTGACAGCTTCACCCTGATGTAGGCTTTAGCCAAAAAACAACCACACCATTGAGGGTTAAATGCACTTGGTCGCAGCTTGTGCTGGCGCACCACAAGACACAAAATGGCCGCCGATCACCCCAGAAAAATGTGACTGACAAACGGTCTGTGCAGCCTAAAAACAGTGAGCAATTGAGGATCAGCAGCTCAATGATCCACAGCTGCAGATCGATCAGTTAATCAAGTCCTTTGGAGGAGTTAATCTGCCTAATCTCGCCCTACTGTCGCAGCCGCAACCTCTCCCTACGCTAATCAGAGCAGAGTGACGGGCGGCGCTATGCGACTCCAGCTTAAATAGAGGCTGGGTCACATGGTGCTCTGGCCAATCACAGCCATGCCAATAGTAGGCATGGCTGTGATGGCCTCTTGGGGCAAGTAGTATGACGCTTGTTGATTGGCTGCTTTGCAGCCTTTCAAAAAGCGCCAAGAAAGCGTCACAAAAGCGCGAAGAAAGCGACGAACACCGAACCCGAACCCGGACTTTTACGAAAATGTCCGGGTTCGGGTCCGTGTCACGGACACCCCAAAATTCGGTACGAACCCGAACTATACAGTTCGAGTTCGCTCATCCCTAGTTATGTGGTATTTTTAAAGAGCAGGTTATTACGGGTGCAGCAATACCTAATATGTCTACTTTATTTATTTATGTATGTTTTACACAATTATTGCATTTTTTAAACAAAGAAAATCATGTTTTAGTGTCTCCATAGACGAGAGCCATATATTTTTTTTTTTTCAGTTTTGGGGCGATTATCTTGGGTAGGGTATGATTTTTGTGGGATGAGATGACTTTTTTTACACCATTTTTTTTCTGGTATTCACCTGAGGGGTTAGGTCATGTGATATTTTTATAGAGCAGATTATTACGGACGCGGCAATACCTAATATGTGCATTTTATTTTTTCAATTTTTAATCAGTGTTTTTACTTTTTACAAGTGTTTTTATTTTTACTTTTTTCATTTTCTTTATTTTTTTTTTACCCAGACCCACTTGGTTCTTGACTATCCAGTGGGTCTGATGTATATACACTATATAGTGTACTGTACTGTATTTTCCCTTTACACTTAGTCTGATCAGACTTCTTTCTTTAGCAGAAGTCTGATCAGCACCATGGACAGCCAAAAGCCTGTGAAGGTGTCCGGTTGCCATGGTAACCATCATTTGCTGCCACAACAGAGCAGCGGGTGATAGGGAGGGGCCCCCTCCCTCTGTGATCCCGTCAAGAATCGGGTGCTGAACAGGCACATCAGCCCCCAATGGGAGAGGGAGGGAGCTCCCTCCCTGTTAACCCCTTCTATACAGCGGTCCCTATGGACCGCGGCATGGAAGGGGTTAAACAGCTTACATCGCAGCACAGATGTCAGCCGTTTCAAGCAGAGTGTTAGCAATCTGCTGACGCTCTGCTTGCTACCCTCTCCACCATCCTGGAAATAAGAGGGGGCAGGCAGGATGATCGCTCGCCCGCCCCCCCATCACCGCCCGCAAATCCCCCCTGCACAGCCCGCCGGCAGTTAACAATGAGGGCTGCAAAAAGGTTAAAAAATTTAAATTTAGCCCATTTTGAAGTTTCTGATCCCCTCGGTCACGGACCGCGGGGATCAGAAACTTCCGAAAGCGCCCATACGGGGGTCACAGGACCCCCCTCTGCATTGTCTAAGGTTGCCTGCCAATTGATTTCAGCAGGCACCCAGTTCCGATCACCAGCCAGTTCCGAATACCAGGACATCACGGCGTACCTGTATGCCCTGTGTCCGTAAGAGGTTAAGGCTGAAATCATGGCCCGGCTGGGAGTCACCTTATCTGTGCGGGCTCGCAGAGTCCATGACTGGTGGTTTGAGGAAAAAACGCCACCCCGCTCCCAAATGTTTGATTTGCTACAGCCAGTCCAGCAGACATTGTCGACAAATTGTGCTTGACCGATATGTGACTGGACTTCCTTGGGATATTCACCGTTGCTTCCTTGGGAAATTCACCGCTGGGTTGCTCAAGGAGACCCCAAAACACTGGATCAGTTGGTTTCACTTGTGGAGCTGTTTACGATTACCGAGAACTGTCTGAGGCCTGGAAGTAAACCGCAGCAGTTCGTGGGACCCTCCGGTGTTCGCCTACAGAGATCAAACTCCAAAGCCCTTTCTGACCAGGAGAACCGAGCCAGCAGACCAAGCCTGGGTGGTCCACCCAGGGGAAAGAGGTTTGTTGGTCCAAGAAAGGTACCCTCCGGTCCTTAAGCCCCACTCGGATGCAGAGCTGTGATGCATTGCTGGATTTTTCAGCAACTGGGGCATATTGCAGCACACTGTCCCCAGGGAGAAGAGCCAATAGAGTGTGGTGCCACCCACCGCCTCTCTATGTTTGCTCATCCTGTCTTCAGCGCTACACCCCTGCAGGAACCAGGTCCCCAGGAGCATCAACTTCAGGTAAATGGGGTTAGTGTTGTGGCCCTGTTGGACTCAGGCAGCCTGGTCACCCTCTTACGTGCTGCCGTATCCCATGACCTGGAAATTCCTGCTGAAAGGCGGGTGGGGAGTTGTTTGTATTCATGGTGACACTAAGCACTATCCACATGCCAAAGTGACTGTAGAGACTGGCTGCGGGACAGTGACCCATGAAGTGGGTGTGGTACAAGACTTAATACATCCATTAATCATGGGACGTTATTTTCTGTTATTCTATGAACTCTGGTCTTAACCCCACTGTATTGATATGCCTGTTGCATGTTCACCTTCTTTTAGCCCAGTTCCCTTAAGTGAGGATGCCCAAACAGATGCTGTAGTGGTGACCACTGCTGTATCTGACAGTTTTCCCCTCGCATTATTGGCTGGGGATGAGGGTGAGCCATCTAACCCTGAGCAGAATGTCCCAAACTTGGAAGTGTCATGGGAGAACTTTGGGACTGCTCAGTTATGAGACCCCACCCTGAAACATGCATGGGAAAATGTAACAGTACTGAATGAGGTACCTCAGGAGCCTAATGCTTATCAAAGGTTTCCTCACTTTGCTGTAAGCAACAATTTACTGTATTGTTTTACTAAGGTGTGTGATGAAGTTGTGGAACAATTGGTGGTACCCATACCTTATAGAAACATGGTCCTTGATATGGCTGACACTCATTTGCTTGGGGGTCATTTGGGGACTGACAAAACAAAGGAAAGAATCCTGAAAAGGTTCTACTGGCCAGGTTGTTATGCCCAACCTGCCAAGTAACTGCTCCTATGTGTCACTTTCGAGCCTGTTGATTCCCCTGCCAATAATTGAGATTCGATTTGACAGAATAGCTATGGATTTGTTGGGGCCGTTAATCAAATCTGCCCGAGACCAACAGTATATTTTGGTAGTGCTGGACTATGCCAGCAGGTATCCTGAGGCCATTTTGCTGTGAAATACCTCCTCCAAATGCATTGCTTGGGAGTTATTTAAATATTTTCCAGAACTGACCTACCAAAATAAATACTGACTGACCAGGGTAAACATTTCATGTCCAAAGGTATGAAAGATCTCTATAAATCGCTGAAAATTCAGCAGCTAAGAACCTCTGTATATCATCCCAAAACAGCTGGCTTAGTGGAGAGGTTCAATAAAACCTTAAAAGATATGTTGAGAAGGGTGGTAGAAAAGTATGGGAGGGACTGGGATTGTCTGTTGCCATATCTCATGTTCTCCATCCAAGAGGTCCCTCAGTCCTCCACTGGCTTCTCCCCATTTGAGTTATTATATGGGAGACACCCCAGGGGTTTGGTGGATGTTGCCAAGAAAACATGAGAGAGTGTGGCTACCGCTTACTGAAGTGTGATAGAGCACGTGGCCCAAACGCAGGATCGCATCAGCAGTTTTATGACCATTGTGAGGGAACACATGCAAGCCCAAGAGTCCCAGAGCAGGGTATAAAATGGAGCAGCCTGGGTGAGGCAATTCAACCCTGGTGACTGTGTACTAGTGCTGGTTCCCACGGTAGAAATTAAATTTCTGGCCAAGTGGCAAGGTCCTTTTGAAGTGGTGGAGAGGGTTGGAGAGGTATATTATAAAATCCATCAGCCTGGGAAAAGAAAGCCCATCCAACTATATCACATAAATTTAATCAAACCCTTAAATGGACTTCCACTCAGATATTGAAAAGGTTGCAATAGGTGACACCCTGTCCAAGCCCCAAAAACAAGAAACCAGTTTCTCGAGTGGAACAGGGAAATTTTCACGGACCTACCAGGACACTACAGGTGTCATTCAGCATGACATAGTCACTGACCCCAAGGTAAAAATAAACATTAAACCATACAGAATCCCTGAAGCTCAGAAACAAGCAGTCTTTGAAGAGGTAAAGCATATGTTAGCTCTACAGGTTATTGAGGAATCCAAAAGCGGGCAGTCCAGCCCCATTGTATTGGTGCCTAAGCCAAATGGGAGCTAGCGGTTCTGTAATGACTTCAGCCGGCTAAATGAAGTCTCTAAATGCGATTCTTATCCTATGCCCCGGGTAGATGAATTAATTGAAAGGTTGGGACCAGGTATATTACCATGCTTGACCTCACCAAAGGGTACTAGCAGATTCCCCTATCAGAGGAGGCAAAGGAAAAGACTACCTTCTTCACTCCAGGCTGGCTTTTTCAATACACCAGGATGCCCATTGGGTTACAAGGGGCACCACTACTTTCCAGAGAGAAATGGACAGGGTCTTGAAACCCTAGAAAAGGTACACAGCAGCATGCTTATATGATATTTGTGGTCTTTAGCACTGACTGGGAAACCCAACTACGTAAGGTACAAGCAGTACTTCATTCTCTCAGGAAAGCTGGCTTTACTGCTAACCCTGAGAAGTGTGCTATTGGGTTAGAAGAGGCTCGCTATCTGGAGTACATTGTAGGTATGGGCACAATAAGACCCCAGGTAAACAAAGTGGAGGCAATTCAGAATTGCCCTTAGCCTCTGACAAAAAAACAAGTGAAGGCATTCTTGGACATTGTTGGCTAATACCGCAGATTTGTCCCAAACTTTGCCTCCATTGCAGCGCCATTAACAGACCTTAAGGGACAAAGTCAGTAACGGTCCAGTGGTCTCAGGAGGCAGAAAAGGAGATTCAGAACCGTAAAAAAGCCCTGTGTAGTCAGCCTGTGCTGATCGCACCAGACTTCTCAAAATAGTTTATTGTCCAGACCAATGCCTCAGAGGTAGGTTTAGGGGCAGTAATGTCACAAGAGGTGAATAGGGTAGACCACCCCATCACATATTTGAGTAGAAAACTCACCTCCTGTGAGAGAAACTATTCAATAGTGGAGAGGGAGTGTCTGGCTATAAAATGGGCCCTTGACGCTCTACAGTACTATTTGGAAGGTAGGAAGTTTTGGTTGGTATCAGACCATGCCCCTTCAAAATGGATGTGCCGAAATAAAGGTAACAATGCAAGGGTGACAAGATGGTGCCTGGAGTTTAATTTTGTGGTAGAGCACAGGCAGGGAAGCATATCAATGCTAATGCTTTATCAAGGGTTCACTGTCTGTCAGGGTCAAGTGCCCAGTCCCCTGGCCTTGGGCAGGGGGGGGGGGATATGTAGGCAACCGCAGAAAAGGTACTAGAGGGCAGATATGTGTCATGAAGGTTGCTAATCTCAGTTGTCTAAGTATAGGGATTGCAGTGTGGCTGTTCTGGCAGTTCACCCCGGACTTTCCACACTACTGAAAAGGAGTCCAGGTGCAGTTCCCAGAAGTACTTAAAAAGGGAATGGCTTCCTGGGAACAGGGGGAAAGAGAGACTCTAATGGAGAGGATTTGAGAGCAATATTCTCCACAGTGCACCAGGGAGAGAGAGAGAGAATAAGACCCTGCACAAGGTGACTCTAGCATTTCTGCCTGTTTGCAAACAAACTGTTATAAGACACATGACGGTATGAGAACTTACTATTCTTTTGGCTGAAGATAATTGCCTTATGTGTTTGAACTTTAAACGGCTGAAGTTAAGCCATCCTGTTGGGACAATAATTTTTTACATTTTTATAAAACCCTTATGCTGCATATGATCCTGCTAGTTGACTACCATTTGTAGAGCAAACTCCCACTATATATATATATATATATATATATATATATATACCGTATTTTTAGCCTCATAAGATGCATTCCTCCCCCCCATTTTTTTCCATTATGGAAGCGCTCATTAGTACCGGAGGACCGGGAAGCAGTGAATGCTTTGTACTCACTGCTTCCTGGTCCTCGGCTGTCGGCTGTGCAGGGCTGCGCACAGCATGAGGAGCTCTGTGATGTTACACTGTGTGCAGCCTTCACAGCACAGCCGACAGCAGGAGGATGCAGATTGCGCTGTAGGAGAGGAGCGGCGGCGTCCAGGAGCAGGTGAGGTAAGTGTTTTTTTTATTTAGAATTTATGAGGCTCATGGACACTTCTGGGGGCTGGTGAGAGGCACTGGGGGTTGATTGAGAGGCTGCTGGGGGCTGATAAGAAGCTAATGGGGGCTGATGAGAGGCTACTGGGGGCTAATGAGAGGCTACTGGGGGCTAATGAGAGGCTACTGGGGGCTGCTATAAGGCTACTGGGGTCTACTATAAGGCTACTAGGGGCTTCTATGAGGCTAATCGGGGGTGCTATAAGGCTACTGGGGGCTACTATGAGGCTACTGGGGGCTGCTATGAGGCTAATGGGGGCTGCTATGAGGCTAATGGGGGCTGCTATGAGGCTACTGGGGGCTGATATGAGGCTAATGGGGGCTAATGAGAGGCATGGGGCTCTTATCTGAGGTCTGATTGTGGGTCTGATCTGAGGTCTTATTGGGGTCTTATTAACATTGGGGATCTTATTGTGGCTGTTAGCTGAGGTCTGATTAACATTGGGGGTCTGATTGGTGGTCTGACCTGAGGTATAATGAAAAATATTTTTTTCTTATTGTCCCCCTCTAAAACCTAGATGAGTCTTATGGGCCAGTGCGTCTTATAGGGCGAAGAATACTGTATATATCGGGTGAAATAAGTATTGAACACAACACCAATTTACTAAGTAAATATATTCATAAAGGTACTATTGACATAAAATTCTCACCAGATACCAGGTAACAACCCATCCAATCCATAAAGGCAAAGAAAGCAAACCATAGATATCCATAAATTAGGTTATGTGTAATAATGAGAAATTACATAGGGAAAAATATTGAACACATGAAGAAAGAGGTGCAAAAAGACATGGAAAGTTATCACACCAGCTAAAATCTATTAGTAATTAGAAAGAAATTCTGACACATAGTGAAAAATATCAGCTGGTTCAACTGATGCCTATAAAAAGGTGTCTCATTACCAAGGTGCCACACAAGAAACATCTCATGATGGGTAAAACCAGTGAGCTCTTTCAAGACCTTAGCAACCTGATTGTTGCAAAACACACTGATGGCATTAGTTACAAATAGAGATGAGTGAATTAAAAATATATATAAATTTTGCTGGTTCGCTGATTTTTCTGAAAAAATTTGCTTCGATCCGAATATATTCGTGACAAATAGTGGGGGAAAAAAGGCAATTTCCGGGCTGCATAGAGCCTTTATATATGGATAGGGAGTGTGCTGGGGTAGTGAAATTATACTGTCAGTATGACATGCAGATGACACGCTTCGCTTTTAAAATCACTGCACACTTCACTTATTTGAGCAGTCACGGGGCCAAAACTAACCAAATAACTCAAGTATTAACTTAGCCTTACAGGTCCATGTTAGCGTCAAGAAGAAGTGCACTCCTTTTACACAGTCATCAGCTGATTCCACATAATGTCTACAGAACCTGTTCTATTAAACGCTTATACAAGTAGAGCCCCCCCCCCCCCCCTTCCTGATAGAGCGGAGAGGGTGTCAGCAGTAAGTTTGTGTTGATGTCACTGATTAATTTGCCTTTCCTCGGGGGCAAAAGTGCACATAAATACTACTCCCAAAATAGGAGCGTATTCACAAATAATGGTGTCACTCCTTCAAGACAAGTTAAACAAATCACTGAAAAAAATATATAAAACATCCTGCATGATATGATAATGAATGTTGCAGATGTACATGGAGACCACCTTGTCGCTTGGTAGGTGGGCTTAGATCTGTTTTGATCAAAATGTATTGACCAAGTGTCTCAGATTTTATCAATAGAGCGAAGGCTTAGTCCATATGTTATGCTTGCTTCTATTATTATAGTGCATTATTTTCTGTGATTGTATAACTGTACCGTGGACATCTGCAGCATTCATTATCATATCGTACAGGATGTTTTATTTTTATTTTTTCTGTTATTTGTTTAACTTGTCTTGAAGGAGTGGCACCTTCATTTGTGAATACGCTCCTATTTTGGGAGAGTATTCATGTGCACTTTTGCCCCACCTATCTAATAGGCGACCTTGATAAAGTGGTACATATAGGTGTGTGTTCTCCTCCTCCCACCGGTTGCTGCTGCACATGGAGGTAA